>NC_056746.1:1225299588-1225314588 GCF_019279795.1 Protopterus annectens | reverse complement strand
TAGGGCGTTGAGCCATTTTACAGATTTGGAGCATTTGTCAAGGTAGCTTTTAAACCATAGCAGGGAGTGGTTGTCCATATTAAGCTCAGAGAGGCTGGTTAAGAGCTTGTTGTGGGAGACTGTGCCAAAAGCCTTGAATAAATCCAGGAAAATAGTGGAGCCTAGTTGACCCTGGTTTCTATCAGTGTTAATGGTGTTGGTAAAGTTAATTAGGGCAGTGGTGGTGCTGTGCATAGGTTGGAAACTGTGTTGGGTTTGAATAATAGACTGTTGTTGAGAAGATGGGTAAGGAGTTGGTGGTGGATATATCTTTCTAGTATCTTAGAAAGGGGGTGAGGGGATTGCTATGGAACAGTAGTTGGAGAGGTCAGTGGAGGGGCTGCTCTTGTGAAGGGGAATGATATACAAGGTTTTCCATAAGGATAGAGTGGTGTGCTCAGTGATAGATCTGTTTATCAGTAAGGACATGAGGTAGGCAATGGCTCTAGAGGCAAGCTGAAGGTATTCTGCTGGGAGGTTGTCTGCAGCAAGGATGGTGAGATTGAGTTTGGATAACAGGTTTTGGATATTGGATGTTGGAATTGGTTTGAGTGAGAATGGGGGATTGTACTTTGGATGTATAGAAGGTTTGGGGGGGTTAGTGGAGTTTGTATTATTAATAAGTTTATGTATGGAGGAGGTAAAGTAGTTATTAAAGCTGGATGCTATGTCAGATCCAGCAATATGGGGGGGGGGGTGGAGGTACTGCCAGGCTAAGAATATTGTTTGTGGATTGTTGCAGTGTGTTTTTTGTAGTAAAATGTAGTGATTTTGTTTGTCTGATCTAATTTTTTTTGTCTTATTGCGGAGCTCAAGGATGGCTTGTCTAGTTGCAGGTGTTTTGAGTTGACGCCAGGTTTTCCAAGCTTTGTCCCTGTCCTTGATTAAGGATCTTGTGGATGTTTGAAGACAAGGGGATGGGTTAAGACAGATTCTAACTGTTGTAGGTGGAGCTAGGTGGTTAAGGATATTTAGAAACATGGCGTTAAAGTAGTCAATTGCTAGATCAAGAGGAAGGGTTTTTATTGGAGACTGGTTGCATGCATCTAAGTCATCTAAGAAGTGAGAGATGGGGAAAATGTTCTGTGTATGGGTTTTGAAGAAGGGTTGGTGAGCTATTATTTTTAATTTTCTGTCTAAGGATAAAGGTGGGACTGTGATCACTTAGTGAGTTGGGTAGAGTACCACACTGAAGGGCAGATTGGAGGTGATTATTGAGGATCCAAGCTAGTGTGTATTCCTTTTTTGAGGTTTTGTTAAAGTGGGTGGGTAATTGTATGATTTGGGTAAAGTTGTATAGGTTGATATGGGCAGTAGGCGTGGGAGATTGGAGGGCGTTCCAGTCAATGTTGATGTTGCCTAGCAGGAAGGTTTCTTGTGGCAAGGAGTGTGAAGCCCAATGGAGTATTGATTCTTAGGTGGTAGAATTATTGTCTGGTGGTTTATAAACACCTAATAGGTTTAGATGTTTGTGCTGATTTATGAGAAGTCTTGCAGAAAGTATTTCTGCATTTGGTGAAGTCTGTGGTTTCAATTTGTAGGAGCTGGATCTTCAGATTAGTTTTATAGAGTAGGGCAAATCCACCTTCTCTTTTTTTAAGTCTATCAACTCTATGGATGTTATATTGGGGTGAGGTTATGGAGTCATCCTTGATGTGTGGCTTGACCCATGTCTCTGTGAGGATTATGATATTAGGGTTATATGATGAGATTGTGGCATGTAGTTCTATATTGTTCATAATGCAGTGAATATTAAGATTTAGTATTAGTAGGTCAGTGGGTTGTCACTGGAAGGGAGGTAGAGAGTTACTTGTGGTATTTGATGGTGGTGATGGTCCAGGGTTGGGGTGGCTGTCACCCTAGTAGTAACTGACTGATGACATTAGTTATAGTTTTGAGGTATGATTTTAGTAGGGAGTTAAGCCTAAGACTTGGTTGCTTTTTGGTTTCAGTAGTGTAATATTTGGTTGTGGTGAGTTCAATATTGAATTGGTTGTAGATGGCCAGGGATATCTCAAATTACCTGTTGGGGTAGGAGCTAGGGAAAGGCAGGGCAGAATAGGTTGGCTTGTTATATTGTGTGGCTACAGTGTCATAGGATGTAGCAGTAGAGATGATGAATTGACTGACACATAGTGCATTGTGGAGTATGGAAGTTCTAAGTAGTTGGATTTTTGGACAGTGAGTTTTGTTGCAGCACATTTTGAAGAGTGGTGATACTGGTTAATAGGCTTAGGGGAGAGGAGTTTAGCAACATGAGGTAGTACGATAGTTGTGGGCTGGGGTGTGAGGTTAGGTAGTGGACTTAATTAAAGATGAAAAATGTTTTAGGGAAGGAGCTGGTTTGGTTGTGAGAGAGGAATGGATGGGGTTAGGGGAGGGGTTGGGTTGGTTATGAGAGAGGATGGGATGGGGGGTTGTTGTGTGGGATCAGGTGATTATGTGGACAGAATAAATGTAGGAGTAGTGGGGGTGGTTGGGAAATGGGGGTAGGATTGGGGAGCGAAGTAGAGCCCAAGCACAGCTATGGTGGAATGGAGTGGGGCTGAACCGGGACCACAGAACAATCAGCTCTGGTTATGCTGACCATGTAGTATACCCAATATCTTGGCTGAATCAGATAAAGGAAGTTGTTTTTACAGCAGCCACACTACTGGCTATTCCAGGAAGACATACAAAAATAAATAATGCTGTTTGACATTGCTATCATTAAAGTTCAGTCCTGGAGGGGATGAGCAGTAATAGACCAGGCCAAAGGGCTGAGGGGAATATTGGTCGGGGGCTGAAGGAGGCTTAATGTTAATAAGGGTTGGACTGGCTTTAGGAAAGTGGCAAAGCAGTTTACTACAGCTAAGGTTGAAAATGATTATGAAGTACACCTTTGATAAAAGTGTATTATGGCTTCCTTCAGCTAAACTTAGAAATATTTAACATCTACACTTTCCCTGCATGACCAATATCACTAGATTGTGAAAGATAAGTAGTACAGTTCTGGTATTGGATGTGCTAAGCAGAGGAATTTACAGCAGCACCGGGTGTTACATTGGGTTGGACAAAGTAAGCAACTACCTTGTGTTGCAAGTGTCTGTTCTTCCTCCTATTGTATTTATTTTTTGGCACATCAATTAAGATTAAAGTCATTAAATAATGACAGACATTTCAGTTTCAGATTTCATATCTTTCAGAATATGGAACCTAATGCAAAACTTTTTATTGCAACTACTTCTTAAGGTTATAAGATCAATATTGAAAAGGTCTCCCTGATTTTGGACCTTTAACCCCCCTCCCCATTATTTTTGAGTTTGTCCAAGTTCTTCAGTAAAACAGTTGAGAAGTATGGATATGCCATACTTCACATGCAATGTTGAACAGTGTTAAAAATTGCTACTAAGTGTTGAGAGCTATGTTTTCTTATAGGGCACAGGTTCTCAAGCTGGGTAAACTCTAGCATTTTGTCTCAAAAAAGAAACCACAAGAAAAAAAAGTGGTTCCTCTACATCTCTTACAACTTATGGAAGTTTCACCCAGATGAAAACAACTGGTCAAACCTTTCATGTGATTAAGTACAGCACATGATGATGATAAACATAAGTTTAATGGCATGCACTTATACAGCTGCATCAGACAGAACATTGTAAACAACATGTGCAATGTTGTTTGAATTAATATTCTCAGGTTCATCTTCTTCTGGACAATACCTGGGAATGGCAATGAGTGTATCCAGCTGTCAATAAAACCTTCCTGAAACACTGCCATTATTCAGACAAATCTGAGGCTAGTGTTATAGGGGATTAGTTTTAATATTGGTAGAGGAAATTGTTTATTTTTTTCACTATTGTGTATGATCAAACTTATTTTGTCAGTGTTTTAAATCTCAGCATTATGTTGGTTCCACTACCTGTTAATGCCTCAGCCTCATGCCATGGCACTTCTGTTTACTGTCATATTGTTATTTTCCTAACATTGTGCACTACAGGTACACCCATTGGGGTCCCAAGCCATACAGTTGCAAGTTCAGACAGACCAGGTATGTAACTACAACCGGTTCATATTTTGCATCAATGAGTAGCACACAAGTGATACATTACATTAATGTCACTGTTTTTCAACACGGGGCCAACAGGCACGATGTTCATCAAGTGAGTTTCTGCAGACCCTATTACTGTGTTGTAAATGCCATTCTGCCAGCATTGTTTTGTCTAAATACATGACTGTGTTGTCTTTTTCTTTATTTTCCTACTACAGGATGTGCAATACAACCCACAAACTATCAACATCTGGAGTCTGCCAGTGGTATGTTAGTAACTATGTTTCATACTTGTCATTTCTGTTACTTCTGTTGTTGTCCTCCATTAATACTGTGTCCTTCTGCCCATTCTTAGGCCAGACTCCATCAACCTCATCAACTGCACAAACAAGTAATTTGTCTATATAAAACCTTCTGTATGTTTTAACTCTTTCAAAGTGGTTAATGGTGGCAGTGGTATGATTAATAATATTGATTTTTTTTCTTTACAACAGTTGAAGTTCATCCCTTTTCAACAACACAATCATACCAGAAGTGGTTGTCAGATGTGTGCTTTGTTTGTACTTTTCACATATGTCATGTATGTTGGCTATGTAATCTAATTGTATAATCCCTGTTATGTAGATTCCATGAACCTTACATAGACAAGACCTTGTGTAAAGTCATTATTATCTTTAACATTGCAAAGAGATATGCATCATATGTCTTTAACGATATCCAGCCTGTGGTGCAAGCACATTGTCCTAGCTGTGTCATCTTTCTCTTCTTTTAGCACATCAATCTGTACTTTTCATTAGCCCATTCATAATCATGATGTGGGATTTGATGTGTCTCAGTATGGTAGAATGTCCCCTGGCACACAGGACACTGATGTAGTGAGACAGTCTGGCCAAGATGTTGACAGTGGTGTTAATGCAACTATAGCCTCAGATGTGGAGGTAAGCTGTGCCTTCTGCCCACTATGTCTTCCTGCTCCTCCTCTGATACCTGTGGGATGTTCTCTTCAGACATCTGATGTTCTTCAGGTAGTTCACCCACATCTGCAGCTGGAAGACCACCATGTACCCTAGTTAGCATGTGGTGCAGCATGGCGGATACCGTTATCATCTATGCTGCTTTATCAGGTGTGTATTGCAGTGCTCCCCCAGATGTGTCCAGACATTTGAACCTAGCTTTCAGTGCACAAAATGCATGCTCCGTGGTGTTTCTGATTGTTGGTGAGCTCTGTTGTAGGCCTTCTGTGCAGGGTTGGATGGTTCATGGTATGGAGTCATTATCCATGGCTCAATTGGATAACCGCAGTCACCTGTTGTAGGAAATAAAAACACATTTGGTCAGCAAAGATATTTTTGGGATGGGTATCCTTAGCTTATTGGAATGCAGCCCTCATTCCACTTTCTCTTCATATGGAAGCATCATGGACACTTCCAGGGTGTGTTGAGATGATGTTTGTTATGCTACCACCTGCTACACACACAACTTTTCAGTTGAGGGATGGCTAGCCCTTTCTGTTTATGTATTGGTCTGCTTCAGGATGTATTGGTATCTTGATAGGTGTGTGTGCACAAACTATTGCACTGAATACAGGAGGGAAGTTTGAAGAGCTGTCAAACTTAAGCATTACAGTTTTCCTCTCCAGGGGATTGGATGTGTATGAATTCATGCACATTGCTCCACATTGCTTCCAGGAATTTTGGCCCCCATTCTCTTTAGTAATGGTTGCTAACCGTAACCCTAACGCTACCCCTTCTACCAACCCTAAAACTACACCTTACTGTTATTAAAACCTTACTGAAACACTGCCACTATTCAGACAAATTTTCAGCCAGTCTTATGGGGGGGTTACTTTTAATATTGGGAGAGTTAATAGTTTTTCTTTTTCAGTATTCTGTATGATCAAACTTATTTTGTCAGTGTTTTAAATTTCAGCATTATGTCTGTTCGGTCATACACAGTAGACCCATATATATACATATAGGTTTACTATTATAAAGGCGGTGTAGCATTGCATGCCTATGAACTATTCAAACTACAGATGTTCGAATAGTTCATATATGTGCCGGCCACGTAATCGAACAGAATATTTGCGAATGATCTGTGCATTCACAAATATAACGTTTGATTATGTACAGGGATCATGGTACAGTGTGGTAAGGGAAATACATCCCTTTTCTCAATGTAGTGTGATCTTGGAGTTGGAATATATAGTTAGGGGGGTGTGGGGGGTGCAGGGGGTCTTGCCCCCTGCATAAACAGGATGGTAGGATTCCTAATTAGGGAGTTACAGGAAGGGTGGGATTGCTGTTAAGTGCAGAAAATATGTTCAACATTTTTGGCATTAACAGCTGTTTTTCAACATTAGGGCCATTAGGTGATGTGTACTTTCAGCGAAACACTTTGCTCATAAGTACCTGTTTATTTTTACTTTCGAGATTTTAATAGTAAACATATATATATATATATATATATATATATATATTATACAATATATGTGTGTGTTTATATATATATATATATATATATATATTATACAATATATGTGTGTGTTTATATATATATATATATATATATATATATATATATATATATATATATATGTATGTATAGTAGCAGGTAGAAAATAAGTGAGCAGGCAACCAGAATGTCACCACAGAGCATAACCAAGGAGTAGAAAACTGAGACAGTAGTGACCACCACAGCAAATATCACAAACATAAAATCCTTTAATAAATTTAGTCAGCAAAAACATATAAACCGAACATAAAGTGAGCGCTTTCGGACTAAAACTAAGTCCTTCATCTGATCTGCCATTTTTAGTCACCGCAACATTTCTATAGCAAGATGAACCAATGAGGAGGTTTCTTGAAAACACGCCCATAACATCATTAAAAATGTCAAATATTAAATCAGCATTGTAAATCATGTTACCTGTATTCAGAAAAACAGTATAAACAGATATGTAGATGTATGAATAACATTAAAGAATAGTAGTAGAAAAAAGTAGTAAAAAATGAATCCCCAGGATTTAGCAAGCAGGGACCATTCCTGTGCAGCATGACTGAGGTCCCCACCCATGGGGTAGTCACCACTGCACCTTCACTTCCCGAAGGTGGTTGTGCTGGGGACTGAGCAGGAGGGGCAGGTTGACCCTGTAATTGCACCATGTGGCCTTCAAGCTGGAGTAACAGATCTCCCAATTCTCTGCAGAGCTCATTATGCACCAATCCCCAGAACTGAATTTGGGTGACAGAATCCTGTCTGCGCCTGCTCCCAGGAGTGGGATGAGCCCCATCCCCTGAGGTGGTTCCACCCAGAGGTGGTGCAGGACCAGCAGACGAGAAGATCCCGGGGTGGTTTCAGACATGGCCAGATGTGGTGGGAGAGGTGGGTCCACTGGAATTGGCCTTCCCAAACGTGCTATGGCGTTGCAGTTTTAGAACATATGTGGGTGAGTAATAGTCAACACAATCCAGGATTAGTTATAACAGCATGCATAGATATTCTCATTAACCCAAAATACCAGATTTGGAAAAGTTGCAGAACAAACAGAATGCGTGCAGATATGGAACCACAGTGGTCATTACAATGGCAGGCAAGTTACATTGATAGCAGCAGGCCACCAATGATAGTGTTTCAACATGGAACATTAATAGAAACACATTGCAATATTTGTTAAACAATAGGACATATGTCCCAAACGGTAGGTTTTGTATAAACATATCCATTGATTTGTGTGTTTAGATTATTGTTGCAGATATGGTGGGGGGGATGTCAATTAACAACTTATATATCCTTGCAGTATGAGGTCCTGTACCTTTTTTCCTATTTATGTCTTCCAGGTACAATGTCACAGAAATGCCTCCCTGCTTTCTCAGCACAAGAAAACGATATAATAATCCATTTTGTGGTACTCCATCATGCCATTCTATTTGGGCGCAGTGCTCATGATCTGCAGGAAAGGACCACCCTGTGGAATGAGCTCATCCACAGGGTGAATGATGTCAGCCTGAATAACTGCAGTTATGAGCAGGTGTGGCATTGCACCACTGACCTAATCCGCCATGCCCATTAGTATGCTGCTTCCATTAGGAAGGACCAGCTAGCCATGGTGGAGGGTCATGCCATCCAGCCCCCACTGACACATGCTAAAGAGCTCCTCATCAGCCTTGGGGACCCTGCCTGCCAGCCAAGCCAGCAACTTGCAGATAGCATTGTGGAGGTGGGTGTCACCCACACAATGGACGAGGAGCATCCAGGTAAGGCCCCAGGGCACATTAGTATACCACTGTTGCTTATCCTTCTTCATCTACAAAGTACCTACAGGCATATGTCAGATAAGATAGTCTGTTGCTGCAGTGTAGTAATGAACAGATATGCATAATCTCTAGTATTGTGGGTTTGTACTGTTGATGTACTGAAATGCTGCTCCCATCCTGTATCAATGCCACAGGTGTGGCTACTGACATTACATCTCTCACACAACTATGTAGGTCCCTCTTGTATACAACTCGGGCAGCAGCCTGTAGCTGGTGAGTATGGAGTTGTTTTGTTCAGGTTTCCCCTTACACCGGCCATATTATGGCCATGGTATTTGCCATGCACACAGTCAACACACTTATGCATAATGCATGCTGTACATGTTCACTTATTGTTGCTGTTAACTGCACTGCATCACAGTGGTCGCCATGGTGGCATATCTGAAGGGTATGTAAGAGTAATGTAGTATTCCTTAAGAACCTGTCCGTGCAAGATTTGTGGACAGAGATGAACATAATGTTGGGGCAAATGGCCAACAGTAGGGACATGCATGAAACACTGCCTTTATACAACGGCTACAACTGTGTATACACCACTATTACAATGGCAACTGTTCCTGATCTAAACAACTGTAAATCAGAATACCACATTCCACACCTTTTACAACCTGTAATGTGATCCTAACATGAGCAATGCATGTGTAATATGGAATACTATGTTAGGACAGCAAATATTGAGAATACACACCTTAACAAACACTGGAAGCATATGTGTACACACACTCCAAATAACATATTGTGGAAGCAGCTTGTGAGGTACTGACAGCATTCACTCTTCTTGAGTACACACCTTCCATCAAGTAAAGGGTCTCAATGTCACACCAAGTGATGGTCTGCTGTCCAAGAAGTATGTCCATGACATTTGTCCACTCACCTGCAACAGAGGCAGCTGTGGCTTGCACACAACTTACAAATCATGGAATGGATCCCATATCCAAAAAGTAGCACTCAGGAGTGGGAGAAGTAGCCTTATCTCACCATTGCATATACCATGGCAAACAGTGCAGACAGTCATGTATGTGTGTATGAAGTATGGGACAAGACTAATGTAAAAAATAAACAGGTGCTCATCCAAGACAGATGACAACACATGTTGCAAACTGGTCATGGAGGCTGCCCAGAAACATGCAGCAACAGTGAAGGACTTGCAAGAATGTCTAGCAAGTACTGCCTGTGCAGTACTTGTGTCAACAATCACCTGGAATCTGCATATGTGTGGCCTACGGGTTAGGGTAATCAGATGGAAGAGTCGTTCCACAGGAAACATCATCCAGGGCTCTCTACAAGCAGCATATACATATCATCAAGTATCCCAAAGGCATGTGCTGCAATGTGCAATGGTGTACTGAGACCAAGGCTGAACCCTACAGACAGTATTAATAAAGATATATGTGGTGCACAAGCAACACCTCACTCCACTTCAGGCCCACCATCCAATTTGTACCTTGCTGGTGCCAGTGTACACCTTTAGGTTTGCTGTTCATTAGCAAGAAGTAGTCCGCTAGACATGACATTCTGAATTTGGAACACTGTAAAATAACACTCATGTGTGGCCCATAGTTGTCAAGCATCTGCAATAAGGCTGAGGATGGGGAGGGGTGTCATCCTGAAACACAACAGTGAACTGAAGCATACATCCAAAGCTCCCTTGGAATGGCTATATCTGAACACAGTCAAGGTCATGAATTGTGCCGGACATGACCCTGACTCCAGAGCAATAGTGAAAGCAGGCACTGTGTGACTTCCAAAGGCTGTGCACATGAGCTGACCTTGCAATCTGGCACAGTTTGGGGACATTTGTAGGATGGGGTGACCAAATAATAACAAGTGAGGATGGGCCATGCTAGTATATCCCTTCCTGGAATAGTGACTGCTGTAGTTCACTTAACAGGTGCTGCAACAAATCATTGTGTTCAGGGTGTGCACAGTTATGCAACCAATATATTGTATGCATCTCATTCAGCATCTGCATGACTAACACATTTGTTTGATACTGCATGTGATTGCACAGGTCATATGTCACATATCAGATGTGTGTAATGTTAACATATGCAGTATTGTGGCAGCATTGCATATCATGAAAGATGCTGGCATGTCAACAAGGATGTGCACACTCCTCATAACCACATTAAAGCTTTGACTGTTGTCAATGTAATTGGATTTTATTGCTCATAAATGCAATGCTGATGATGAGATCTGCAAATCAGTTGTTAGGCATTAACTATTGACATCAGTCCTCATATCATCCCAGGTATGTGTCAGACAAATACATAGGGGCTTTGAGAAACAGAGCAAACATAACTGCCACACATATACACATTCAGCAATGGTGTGTCAACTCATGATGTATGGTGTACAGCACATGCCAGGGTGTTGTACAGGTGCACACCAATACCGTGTACATGCCTGCAGTGTGTTCCAGGGGAAGGGGTATCACCTATTAACACAACTCATATATCACAGAGATGTATAATGTTGGTAACAAGGACTGAGTTTAGTTGCAGTGCATGCTGTTGAGTGCCATATGTCATGCATGTTGACTGTTGTGTAATGAAAGGTCTGTGTAATATCTTTGTGTCACCTCACCTGTAAATGTGTGTGCATATGTGTGTGCGTGTGTGTGCGCACGTGTGTGTGTGTGTGTGTGTGTGTGTGTGTGTGTGTGTGTGTGTGTGTGTGTGTGTGTGTGTGTGTGTGTGTGTGAGTGTAGAGGTAAGCAATAACATACAGGTCTTAAGTCACATTTTTTGTTTTTCTCTCACAGGTGGCGAGGTGGGTTAGGGTCCCTCCTACAGGCAAACTGATGTTACTGTCCATACAGACTCTGACAATGATGATAGGTATGGTGAGGCACAGGCAGGGTTGTCAGGGGCTGAAGCTGTGCCATTGGTTGACATCCCACTTTTATCCACCCCATCCCTGCACACAGTTACAATGCCCATACAAACGCCATCACCAGTGGCCATAGATGAGGGTCAGTTGGTGGGTGGTGGTATGGGGCAGGACAGTGTGGGGACTGTGGCAAGAGTGTCTGTAGACAGCAGCCATAGCCAGATAACTGGCGAGGTAACACACACCCAGATGAACAGGGGTGTTCATAGGAAGGCTGCTGGTCATCATGCCCCTGGCAGAAGTGCCACAGCAGTGTCACCAGATGCATGTTTCAGGCCATCATGGAGGCACAGGCACATATGGAACATTATACCAGACAGAGTCTGAGGCTCCAGAGGGCTACTCATTCTGCTGTACTTGACAACATCCGTGATCTTGCAGGTGCCCACTGTTGTTTTGTAGTGGTCTTGGATAGATGGTTGGGTGAGATGGTGGGAATCCTCGACTATTTGGTGTCTGTGTTGGAGCATGTGGTGGGAGCAGGGCATCATCCACATGGATGTAGGTCAGCAACACCAACAGGTGGCGGTCTACGTGGACGTGCAACTACTCACAGCCGCTCCCGTAGTGGGAGTATCAGCACCAGCACTGCAAGGGGGGTGCTGACCACTCCACAATGCAGCAGGCTACATGCACATGGTTCTGGCCAGTCCCAACAGGGACGTGGATCCAGCAGACAATTGTCATCAGGGAAGAGTACCATATCTGGGCTTCTACCTGGTAGTGTCCATGGAACCCCTAGCAGGTACAGTTCCCGTGTCGGTGGCCAGAGATGGTGAACTGTACACCCTGCCATGTACGGTCTGTAGCTGTCCAACAAACTCCCATATAGGGCAGCCACATGGCAGAACTGTGTGCATACATACACACACACACATCACCAACACAGCTAGGACACCTCCATACCTACATACACCACATCTGCACAGCCCAGTTGTTAAAGAACCCCCTAACACACACACATACACAATGTCAACCAAATGGCTCAGCCTAGGCCTCTGGCAAACCCACCACACACCCTGTGCATATGATGATACCTGTGCCACATCCCTGTCATCCATACCATCGATGCAGGGACATGCTAATATGGTTCTGATGCACAGGGTGAATGTACTAAGGTTTAGCAATGTAATGCTTTTTAACATGTTTTCAGCTGGAATGTTTAATGCTTACATATCAGGGTGTGTAGCTGTCCAGCCATGATATATTATAGCTGTTATTAACACTGACTATTTGTGGTCTCCATGATGTATTCTGTTTGTGTTGTAGGTGTCTATGTGTCAGCAGTTTGTTGATCTGCTGTCCTTTCCTACAAGGGGTATAGCACTGTTGTGACACATTGACTGTGTCATATCCTGGGTACAGCTGAACACAAGTAACAGGTCTGTATAACAGTTACTGCATCTGCCACATGGCTGATAGGTCTGAGGGGTGTATACAGTTGAGTGCATGGTGGCTGATGTTAGCAGCTCTTTTACAGTGGACAATGGTAAGTGCACTGCTTGGCACCCACCACATGTTTGTGAATAACACACACACACACACACACATACACACATAGGCTTTGGTGTTGATGCAATACACAGAGAATACTGTACACATGGATGTACTTAATTTTGTAGTGAACTCATTTTGGCCTAAGTAATTACACAAAGGCCAAATAGCCAAAACATCACATCAGTAAATAATCAGTCTGCCAGTTTAATGTCATTGATGATGGTACTGGCAGGTTATATGTCCTCTTCCCCAATGTAGTGCAATCCTGGAGTTGTAAACATCAGTGTGCTGGTGTGGATGGCACAGCCTCCAACTTTGGAGGCTGTGGGGTGGCATAGCACCACACCACACATAGTGTGAGTAAGAAATACTTAACCTGTTAACATAAACTGTACTGTATAACAGCAGACTAAGTGTGGGTATACGCACAGCAATAAACCCAATATGGGTGGCTGTGCCCACAACAACCACACCTAACTATATATACCAATTCCAGTACCGCTGTACAGCTGTACAGTGGGGAAGAGAACATGTACACATCCACTGCTGGTTTTGATGGAATGAATTTCCACAAGATAATTCCTTTGAAATGTTACTTTTTGCCAGCTTGTTCAGAGACAAATGATCTCCTGGGACATAATTTCTGCAAACTGAAGTAGATCCCTTCAAATACACACACACACACTTACTTTGCAACAGTGAGAGTAGAATCCCTACCTAGGTACCTATTGCTACTAATGTGTTTGGCTTTAATTGCACACACTACAGAGCTTTTAGGATGAGGTGTGTCCTGAGTTTCCTATTAAGTGAAGAACATCACCAGGCCTTGTACAGTATGGTAATGGGGGATGTACTGGGTGTTAATGAACAATACATAGCATGATATACGTCATATACACATTGACAAACACATACAGTCATAGACACATTTGACAGACCTGGGTTTAGCAGTGCTAACTACCTTGCCTGTGAGTCCATACTGTTAGGGAGTTTTTGCTCACAGCACATGTATCATTGGGCTGGATCGCGTAATCAGTTACCTGTATGGTTGATGGTGACAGTGGTCCTCATACAGCAGACCTTGGGACATGTACTGGGGTACCATGGTATAAAGACAGTATACCCAGCACCCACACCCTACATTTGATATTGAACTCACTGAAACCCATGATAATGCTCTCACATACCCACAATCACACATTGACCAGGACAACAATACAAACCATTGTCTACCTAATCAGTGCTACTACAGGGATATGTATTTATTGCACATGCCACAGGGATAGTATGGTGGGGGTTTGTCATGTCTCTCCTAATGTCAGTAACATCACCATCCATTATAATGTATGGCAAGGTGTATTGCATTTGGAGAATGTAGCCTCAGAATGCTGTCTCATACAAATATGCACAATCACACACAATTGCACACACACACACACACACACACACACACACACACACACACACACACACACACACACACACACACACACACACACACACACTTGCCAGAACTCAGAGGGAAACCCACACCTATCTACCAATTTGTAGAACAGTGTTATGCTGGTACTGCAAGCTCCAGGTAGCCCATAGGGTGAATAGTGTAACAAGATACATGTAATGTGAATTATAGCAGCAGCCATTTATAAGTATAGCAATGGGGGGATATAGTGGGTGAGAAGGCCCTCAGAGGATTTTCAACTACAAGTTTACAAACACACAGACACTGTAATACTCAATAATGCACACACACATTTCTTAGTACTGAGGTCCATAGGTGTAGGTGTTCCTAGGTGTGTACCAGCCTGATGTCCATGGAGAGATGACAAGAGTAGGGCATGTGAGTACACTATTACTGTGCCACCTGACATTTGTCAGCAGGCCATCTATCAACTGATGCCACATGAATGATTCCCCAGGGTGACAGTTAAAGTCAACATCCTCTCCTCTGGTTTTCTCTTGAAGAGGGCCAGTCAGGTGCTCCGACTGACATGTATGCAACATATATTGCATAATGTGGCCAGTGTCTGGGTTAGGGACCTGTACCCAAACATGTTCTGTCAACTGTGGTAGTCTGTTTGAGGTATCCATGGCATGTGGTGTGTACGGAGTGGGGTTTCCTAGTTGTGGCATTCATAAGACAGCTGGGCAAACAAGTAAGTGTCAGTCAATAAGAGATTGCCTGTAAGAAGCCAAGATGAATTCCTGACATCTGCACATCTGTACAGA
>NC_056746.1:1225239588-1225297088 GCF_019279795.1 Protopterus annectens | reverse complement strand
AGCACTATAACTCTCAACCTGTTAGTGCAAGGGAATGTAATGTATGTATTGCAGATATAAATATAGAATGTTGCTACATGTTGTGAAGGAAGGGTCTTCTGAAACTGACATGTATGCCATCAGTTCCTGACAGACATCATAAAAATCATCATAGTGAATTCCCACACAAATCACAGTAATGATCGTATGGAATACAGAAGCAATATGAGCAATAAACATGGTCATTCTGCAACAATCTGGTCAGTCAGGTGGTATGCAAAGAACGCCTTAGTGCAAGAAATGTGGAACAAGCCTGACAAAGGGGATGTTTAATGCCATGAAAAAGTGGATATATCACAAATACTGGACTAGATAAGGTCGCACAGTTGATGCATTCACACCCCCCTGTCTGTCCTAATACATATTAACTGGCAGTGCTGAGATCCCAAGCCACATACTTCACACTAGTTAGTGACATACATCTTCACACCAGGCTACTGCTTTGTCAGAAATACACAACACTTATGGTAGCAAGGCAACAGTACATCTGACAAATATCTGGACATAACATCACACTAGGGTGAATAAACTGCGCTGCTAGGCTTGTCATCAAGCACTGTTTACACTACAGGCAGACTGCCACAACACTAACCCAATTTACCTATGTGAGAATACACATGTAATTGCAAATATAGCAGGCACTACAGGCATGTAACAGCATGGGGTAAAAGACACCAGTGTGAAAGTGCATACCCACAGCCGATCTCACCACAGTCACAGTCACATAATGGTAAGCCTAAGTAATAGTACAGTCATTAGCCTGTGCGAACAAAAGTCATCATCATGTTTGCCACTCACACACTAACCCTACATATGTTGGCCCAATTCACAGTGTAGTCTGATGCCTGACTGTGTCTCCGTCTAACCCTGCAAACATATAGACTAATAGGGTATTAGAGACTGGAGCAGCATACACTGTCAGATAGAACAGGACCAAGGACACTGACATCTACCCCAGTCTGTACACAGGCCAAATAACATGATCACAATACACTGCTACATAATACAGACATTCTGTCAACAATCACCATAAGTACACAGACCTCACTACTTTACAGACTACCACAGAATATCCAGATTTTGTCCACAACTATTAGGCCTCCTTTACATTACATGTCTGGCAGTCTGATATATCGGGTCTATGTTATGATATCGCATGCTCAGAAGAGCGAATGACACATAATTGTCCCCATGAAAGTGAAAGCTTACAATGTTAAAACCTCAGAACTGCGAAAAAATCGCTGTTCCAAGAAAAAAAATACTATAAAACATTACATAATGTGGAAGGCTGTGCCCCCCACAACCCCCTACTTAAATTTACCAACTCCAAGATAGCACTACAGTGCCGAAAAGGCAAAGTAGCAAAAGCGGCCAAACAAATTCTTTCCCAGGGAAAGAATTCACTGAAAAGCCACTTCGCTATTTTGCCTTTTCGCTCTTTTCAGTTCGACAAAGACACATTCGACAACCTGCGTCTGTGATACTGTAATAGGGAGCCGATATATTACTGGCTTGATATCAGGAATTATGTCATTAAATAATGGTATACTGTACATATACACCTCTTACAGCATGACATATGAACAAAGGCTGACAGACTTGGGGAACAGAGGCATAAACACAGGGCCAATATTGACATATTGCAGTTATAAACTAAGAACATTGCTGGTGTAACAGGGTTTGTTGTGACATATCTCTTGCGAGGGATATGAAGTCATTAACACACATGGTTGTTACCATTTCCTGAGTACAATAATCAGAGTATGCTACTGCATTTATGAAGACAGAAAAGGTGTGAGTAACAAACCAAATCTCAGGCTCCAAACTCTGGCTAGTCTGAAGATAGCATTACAGGTGAGAGCTTTCTCAACCACATAACACTGTCATGCCAGACTTTAAATCATGCAGAACAGCCATATCCACACAAACCCTGTTAAACCAACATTACTTCTAATGTAGAACAGCAATACTTACATTCTGTCCCCATGTCTGGAACATCCGCCTCCAGTTTTTTGGCTTGTCTCCACAGTTTTGTTGTAAGAGGTGTTTCCAACTACCTTCTGTGATGCTGTTTGTCACACACCCACATGAAGTCCTGCTCACAGTGAGGCAGAAGGGCCAACACTCACTTGCACTGCATACTTATAGGGGTGTGTTTCCATGCAATTGGCTATAGGAATGATACCACAGATGTTCCACATGCAATTTTCAAGTGGAGGACTCCAATTTGTGCACAGGCATCAGCTGATCATGAGCATCACCTACCAAAGTCAAGCTGCTGCCTATGCAAAACAGAAGCATTTTTCAACATCTACCAGAGAGGGGGGTGAGAAAGAGAGACAGAGGGAAAGAAAGACATGAGAGAGAAAGAGCCAAGTGTATTTGTGTATGATGTCTGGGTTGAGAGAGGTCTCTGGATATTATAATGGTTACCTATATATAAATGTATGTCTGTGTATTGTCTACAACAACCTCTATGGTGTTTGACAACTGTTGGCTTTGTAATGTGACATTGGGACATATCGGTCCTCAATATGAAAATGTAGCAGAACCCACCCTGCAACGGTTCCTGTTATTTACACAATCACACCAACACCAATGCAGAATACTGACCTACACACACACACACACACACACACACACACACACACACACACACACACACACACACACACACACACACACACACACACACACACACACTTGCCAATACTGAGTTTTAAACCCCTACCTAGCTATGTATTGGTACTATAGTGTTATACAGTTATTGCAAGCACCATGGTGGTTAAATGTTGTAGAGCTATCCAAAGGTTTCTTTGAAGGTGAGTGACATCAGCTGCAGGGCTCAATGGAGGGATGAGGGAAGTGCAGTAAGTGTGAATGACCACAAAAGCAGGTGTCAACAAAGACTCACACAGACAAGCACACACATTTACACAGTTGCCAGGACCAGGATTAGAACTCCTACCTAACTAGTTTGCTACACTACAATATTACGCAGTTACCAAAAGTGCCACGCCAGTTATATGTTGGAGAGCTGTCCAAAGGCATCTTTGAAGGTGAGTGTCATCAGCTGCAGTGCCCAAAGGAGGGGGTGAGGGAAGTGCAGTAGGTATGAATGACCACTAAAGAAGATGTCAACAAAGACACACACTCTCACATACATTTTCACGGTTGCCAAATCCAGAATTAGAACTCCTAACTAACTCATTTGCTATAATATGGTATTACGCAGTTATCGCAAGCACCACAGAGCTTATAGGACTGAGATTTGGCCAAAGGGTTATTTCAAGGTAACTGACATCAGCAGGAGTGGTAACATGGGCAATGGGAAGTGCAGTGTGTGTATGAATGGGCTGTCAATCCTTCCTCTGGAAACACACATACACACACACACACACACACACACACACACACACACACACACACACACACACACGCACACACACACACACACACACTCAGTCACATATAACTTTACATTTGACAGGACTGAGTATACGAATGCTGCATGAATACTGTTTTTTACTATTGTGTTGGACAGTCACAAGCAACACAAACACTGTAGGGCTGGGGGCTACCACAAGGAATGTCTACAGTGATTGATATCTGCACATCATGCAATATCAGCCAATTGGATGCGTAGCAGGTGGGACAGGCCTTATAATGGAATTTTACCTGCCCCTGTCTGTCTTTCTCTTCCCCACATCTCTGTGTGTGTGTATGTTTGACATATTATAGTGTGTTGGCCTTGGATATGTGTGAGTATTCCTATCCAATGTATGTGTGAAGCATAAATAGTGTACAAATTGGTGTGTGCACAGACATTTGCAAATGACAGATATGTATAGTCCACTGTGTGGTCAGACATAGGTTTCATTTCTCTAAGTATAGGAGCATGCCTAGTATGACCTTCTGTACTGAGTGTGTGAATCCATTACAGTCACGGTTGTACTCCAGTCCAGTGTTTGGTGTTCTCAACCTACAGATAGCAACCTGTTTCTGCAGGATTTCTGTAGATAGGTTGACAATATGGAGTCACAATGGGTGACAGGGGGATACTGTAACTATTGCTGTCTGTGATGCTTGTGTTACATAGTTGGTGTTAGCAGAGGTATTCAGACATATCTTCTGTTTTACATTGTGATGTATTATATCATCAAATACTGACAGATATAAATTATTTGCTCACAGTTATTTACTGGGAAATACAAGATGAATGAAGCTGAGTCCAGTATTGTGGTTGGCACCCTACACATTCTTGCACACTCCTGCCATTCTGGAGGGGTAGCTCCAGACACTTGCTGATGGGTCTGTGTAAATGGTCCAGCACCTTGGTAGTATGGTGGCTGAGGATCCTACATATTTCAGCTTAAGTGAATGGCCATATCCTGCTGTGGCCATACCTCTCAGCTGTACAGATTCACTCAGGTTACCCAGAGGCAGGGCTCATATATCTAGTCAGTTCCCCTTTACATTGTGGTTTACAAGCAGGTTTGCAGCCACCCATTACTGGGTTTGCAGGCAGGGGTAGTATTCACACACATAAGAGTTTCAGATTTTACACACTCCCTGACGTTCCTGCATCTACACCCTCTCCATCTGTTACTCTATCCTCGTGCTAACATTATGCAAGCAATATATGTGAAGTATCCCTATAGTTAGCCCTTCATCCCAGCAGTATTTATGGATTGGCCCCCAGTTCATACAGTAGGACATGGGGGGCATGCTACTGTGATTTGTCAATATGGCCTTGCATTTGTATTCTGTTGACTGTGTTAGTTTGTTATTTGGGACCCCATGAGATACCATGCATTGGCACTGTGGGTGAAGCACAGGCCTTTGACAGAGGACTGCAGGCCATTTGGTAGTAATGCAGGCCATCTGTAGCAGGCCAGTGCATTCTGTCACTCCTACATTCCCAGGCTGCAAGCCAGTGGATTCACCTGGGGTGACAGGGTAGGAGTTTGAGGTGTTAATGGCAATAGTTCATGTACATATTGACCCATTGGTCCAGATGCATGCAGGGTGTTGCTTACAGCTAGGGACACACCTGCATAAGACACCTCTTCAGCATGATGCATTCTGTGGGTATTCCCATACAGAAGTGAGGTCATACTATACTCATTCCCAACAGCAAGGATATGATCTGTGATAAACCTGTGGCTGTTGGTGGGGCAAGCTGGGTGCATGTGTGATATGGAAGCTACTTTCAGCTGACTCACAGATATACCTGGGACATTCCCCTTATGCTGCCTTGTGCAGGGACATAGGCAGTCTCGCATTACTTCATAGTGGTGCCTTTTGTGGTCTGCCATTGATTGTCCAGACTACATCAGTATTCCATGCTTCACATACAACTAATTTGCTGCTAACCTATATGTGCAATTCCAAAGTTGTGTGCAGTTGGTAGTTAAATTTTATGCACTCTTTCTAAGATACTTCCACCTGTGTACTGTGTGTATGTATGGGCCCACATTCATGGCATGTCCATCTTTCAGACAGTGACAGACATTGACATCTGGACAGTGAGTATGGACAACTGCTGACATGGGTATTGCTGAGAAGCATTGTGATTGGCACTACAGTTGTCAGAACATGGCCCTGTCATCCACAGTACTGCCCATAGGCCACTGAGACACAACCCTCCAGGCCTACATGCTGACCACTTCCAGACAATATTGAACACACAACAACCCAACACACAGACCCCTGCATACTGTACACATGCAACAATCTATCCTGTAGATTGGGCCAGCTCAGGTAATCTGTGCTCAACTGTTATTACACCTCACACTTATATGCTACTGCATTTCTACATGGGATTGGGGGGGGGGGGTACACTTAATGAATTTAAACATTTGCTATGACTGTACTTGTACTTCAGGTACTCTGTTGGCTTCCATTTCATTTTGTATTCTGACCTATCACCCAGACTAGAGGCATATCAGTTGTGTACAGATCTTAGGTTTTATTGATCTACATTTCTGTTTCAGACTTCTTACCCTTCAGAACTGACATATAACTGCTATACCTGTTGTAGTCTGTCTGTGTAGGTCTGGAAGGGGGCTGCTAACCACTGTCATCAATTGGAGGCCTTAGAACAGACTTTCTTTATGGCCATCTACACCTCTCCTGCTGGCTGAGGCTGGTGTTGGGTATGTGAGCCCCACTGACAGGCATGTGTGTGTTCTATAGACACACATTGGGGCACTGACATGTACTGCAGTGGGATTTTTCATCTTATCTAGTACTGCCTAGTATGTTGACAGCTGCATTTGTTATGGATTTCATGCTGCCCATATAGATGTCTACTATCTGCTGCCATCCCAATCAGCCATCCAATTCCCTTGCATGCTCACATCCATACCATAGATACAACTATCAGAACATACTACTCCATTCAGCAATTGGTAGGAAGACTGACTTACCTTATGACTGTGCCAGTATTGAGGATGGTACTAAAGGGCTGACTATGTCAGATGCACAGAGTACACTCCCTATACATGGTAATGCACAGGTAGTGTCATGTTTGGCATCCCTTTTGCTTTATGTGCGAGTCAGAGAAAGGTGTAATTCCTTGGGTCCCTACAGTGTCAGTGTATGTGCTATGAGTTGTCTCTTCGCCAAGGCCTGGGCATAGTGGGTACACCTCCTTCTGCCTAAATGGGCAGGCTCAGGTAGTTCCTCCTCCAAGTCACTCTGTGCTTGTGATGCCCTTGCCAATGGTGGGGGGGGGGCTGTGTGGCCTTGCCCCATGCTGTTCCTGCTGCAGTTGTTTCCACAAGATCATATTGTTAGCATGGGACATACTATGAACATTTATGTACATGTAGCTGGAGAGTACTGCAAGGCTCCACCGAATATGTCCAAGCAGCGGAATCATGACTTGAGCATCCCAAACACATGCTCTATTATGATTCTGGTTTGTGCATATGCCTCATTATGTAGTTCTTGTTCAGGTGTGTGTGCATTTCTGCGGGGTGTCATCAGCCATGGCTCCAGTGCGCAACCAGCATCCCCCACTAGGATGCCATATGGGAAGTCCCCACTGGCAAATCACTGGTACAGCTGTGTCATATGCCAGATGTGGGAGTTGTGATAGCTTCCAGGGCTGCCAGCAGACACATTCAAGATAATGCCCTGGGCATCGCACATTACCTGGCAGTTGATGGAAGGGAAGACCTTGTGGTTTATGTAGACCCTACCCCACTCTTCAGGTGATGCTTTGATGTGTATGTGCGTGCAGTCTTTAGCACCCACTACCTCAGGGTATTCTGCTATTTGGTGGAAGAGATGCATATTGCTGGTTGATGCCTCACTGGTGCACCGGCATGTGCTGACATAGAATCCAGGAACTGGTGGAGTACCCTGGATGCTGATGCCTGTGAGATTCCCATGATATCCCCAGTTGACCATTGGAAAGTACCTGTGGCTAGTATTCTTAAGCCTACACATACCTTGGTATCCACTGGCATGGGTTCCTCTCTGCTGGTTCTGTATGTGAGGTGTGGCCTTTACAGCTCAACAATTTGCTATAGAATGTCCCTGTCCACTCTATAGTGCTCCTCTTTCTCCAGCTCATGTAGCCCCTGGTAGGTTACCCTGGGTCTGTACACTCTTCTCCATCTCCTCACTGTGGGTTTGTCATCAGCATTCACATTCTCACCATCCTCAGCCTCTTGCACATATTGATATGAGACCACCTGCAGACCCTAATTTCCCCATCTGTGTAAACCAGTGGTGTAGAGATTGTGGGAAAAACAAGACTGGAAGGTGTTTGCATAGTTTATAGTAGTGTGCTAGGCTGTTCCATGTGTAATTTGTTGATTCTGATACATTTCACCTGCCAGCTATGCTAGTTCTCCTTGATTGCCTTCCTTATGCTGTTTTCCCTTCCCATTGGCTTCCCATTTAAGCCCAGAGGTGTGTCGTGCATACCCAATGCTCAGATGTTAACAGAGCTGCCATTTCCTGTTTTTTTTAAACCCGGTGCATGGTGCCCACACCCATTTAGGCTAGTTACACAGTGCTCAGGAACATCAGACACACCCCCTTCCTTAGCTGTGCTTAACTAAGGGCAAACACGAGCCACAGAGCTCCAATGAGCTTACAGCAAGCATGACACACCCCCTTATGAAGTCATTCAGCTCTTAGATTTGCACTGTCATATTGCTGCACCTACATGGTTGGGTGCAAACTAACACTGAGAGAAAATCTGTGATTCAGTATCAGTTCCCTCATTTGCAGAAAACAGAATGCTAATTCATAATTACCACACTCAAACTCAGCCTTCCCCCTTAGCAACCACTGCTCCCTGGTATTTTTGTCTTATGCATGCCATTGACTATCATGCCAAAATGCTGATTTGGGTTTAAAAACCTATTTCCAACTTGTTTTCTTATTTTCGGCCCGATCCTGTTTGTGCACCACTGTCCTACGCTTAAACGGTTGAAATTGGCCAAAAAAAATAAAAGTTATTTTTTTATAATTTTGCAACTATTTATTATGCCAATCGGCATATATCTAGCCATTGGCATGTCTACTCCATTGAACACATGCTTTCTTTCGAGCTGTCATGCCTCAGTTTTGTAATTTGCAGAAATGTATTCAGTTAGTAACCGAATGCATTTCTTCAGGTTACACTATTCCTGTACAGACGCCTGCCTGCTTCCTAGATCGCTAATTCACCTCATTTGCATGGTTTTCCCTTAAAAAAATGGGATAATTATCATATAGCAGTGGTGTCCATTCAGGGATAGTGTAAGAGTACTCGTGCATGTCCCAGCAGCTCGTTTCTGGATCGCTCGTCTGACATATTGTGTGCAGCAGCTCTTGCACTATTTCCGCACACTGTGCAGAGCTTGCTGAATCCTGGGGAATATCAATGAAAATTCAGTCAATATTATGTTGACCTTAACAAAACATAGTATTCCAGATTGTTCAATCAATGTAGCAGAGATGATATAGACATCCACTCATAGGTTTAAACATACCTTCCATAGGCTCCAATCAAATAATTCAACAGAAGATACTATCCAATCAAAAATTGTCCAATCTGATTTCGGCAGCACAGCATGGCTACCATTCAGGTGAAATTGTTGACTCATACTATCCAATCATTACTTATCCAACCCAGTTTCAGCCACATGACTTAGCTACCAATCAGATAATAAGTTAGCTCATAGTGTCCAATCAAAGAAAATAATTTTCTGTTCGGTTTACCACTATTTATATGAAAAATTAAGCATGCATACCTAAAAAGTTTTATGCTAAATGCAACAGTCCAACTTGTTACACATATTTTCAAAATGAGACTCCTTACACAATGGAAGAGGATATTGTGAAATATAAACTGTTATCCAAAAATAAAGAAATGTGTCTATCCCGGTCAGCATATAACCAAAGCAAATATGCTATTGATGGAACTTAAATCAATGTTGCACTACTGACAGCAAAGCATATTTTCCACATCACCCAACTGAAATAATGAAATAATATAACTGTCCAATCATAAGTTAAAGCACCAAACCAGTCAAATGGTTCAGTACATAATACCAACCAATCAATAACTATCCAATCAGATTTCAGCAGCTTGAAATGACTGCCATTCAATTGATGCAGTTTACTCATAATGCCCAATCAAAGTGAGTTGGTCTTCCATCGAAGTTTCCTTCCTTTTAACACTGGTGTTATGGAAAGGTTAGCATTTAAACCCATATGTTTGTATGCCTGAAAGGCAGTGATCTAATTCATTTCACTTAATTCCATATTAAGCACAGTATCTACTCATATTAGTTGACAGCACTTGTAAAGCCATAAAACAAAATACATGTGAAGGATTACCCGCTAAATGTTTAAAGCGAGGATTTTTAACATCTTTGAGTTTAATGCCACTAACATGTTTGTGAATCCTTTCACAAAACTGTCGATTAGTTTTTTCCTGTACAATAGCTGGAACAGGACCTGCAAATAGCCATGCAGCCCAAGTGCTTTGTAGCACAATTAGCAAATTGTTGACAGTAATGTCTAACACCAAAGACTGGATGCACAAAAGTATTTGTTTGATTAATATACTTGCAACATACACACTTATTGCAAGGATATGTGCCTTATTTATTACTTCATATTGTTTTGCCACTGGGATAACACAAAAGTTGTTTGAGATTTTTATTTCTCTTAAACCCAAACAATGGTTTGTTGCCTGTAATATTTCTCAAGGTAGAGTCAACTTGTAGTATCTTCCAGTTCTTTTTAATAATTTTGCAGATGTAATTGGTATCACTCGAGTAAGTGAGAATGATTCTATTGATGTTATTGACAGTTCTCAGAGATGTTTCATTATTTCTTCTTATAGAAAAGCATTCCTCCATCTGATTAAAATAAGGTAGAGCTCTATTATTACTGACATGTTCTGCTTGTTCCAGAGCCTTCTTGGCTTTCTTCTGCCCATAGCCATGTTGTAGCAATTCTTTGCCCAACTGTTCTGTAGAGCTGTAGAAATCCTCATCTTTGGTAGATATCCTCGATAACCTGGACATCTGGCTCATAATTAAATTAGAATAAACATGCAGAGTATGCATGCTATCTATAGATAAAAAGTTGTTTTTTTCTGCAGGATTTTCTATATAGACTGGAATTAATTTTACCATCTTCTTTGTGAAGCTTCACATCTAAAAAATCTATCATATTAGTGGAATATTGCATTGTGAACTCTAAAAAATTGTGTAGTTGTGCGTAAATAAGAAATGAATTGTTGTAAATTGTCCACACTATCATCCCAGATAAAAAAAACATTGTCAACAAATCTCACATAGAATTTAATTGCTGAAGAATACACACTGACAGTGTTAAAAACAAATTAATTTTCCCAGTCAGCCAATATCAAATTCGCATATGTATTTGCACTGGGTGTGCCCATGGCTATACCCCATCTTTGCCAGTAGATGTCATTGTTAAATGTAAAAACATTATTATAGTATAATATCCAAATCTCACTGACTGTATTATTTTCAATTCACTGACAATCATATATGTTTGTAAATAAAGTTTAACATGTTCAATTCCTACATTATTAGGTATGACAGTAAAAAGATATTTGACATCAAGTGTCACCATAAAGTATGAGTTAGAAGCTGCTCCTTCTGCAATAAATTGAGATAATAACTGTAAGAATTACTTGGTGTCCTTAATGATAGATTTTATTTCTGCCAATATCGGTTTCAATTGGTTCTCAATATATATTGAAAGGGATGCTGTTAACCACCCATTTCCTGCTACAATTGGTCTCAAGGGTGGTTTTCTAGGATTATTATGTACCTTGGGTAAACCACTAATTGTCGGAAGCATGGGATTATCAACTGGGAAATACTTGTATAGAGACTGAGTGATAACATTATCACAAAACAGTTGCTAGCTTCACCTTAACCCTGCTAATCATTGTGTTGATAAAGACCTTATTGATGAGAGTATAGGTTCCACTCGCATCCAGCAAAAATTTCATTTTACAACTATAGTCAGTGATATCCATTAATACTAGACCACCTCCTTTATCTGCTGGCCTAACAATGATGTCGTTATTGTTCATAAGTTCCTGAAGGGCTTCCATCTATCCTTTATACACCTTCTTTGTTGATGTAAACATTGTGCTATTTCCATTTCACATACTTGAATAAAAGTATCCAAAACTTGTAAATTTTGTGGAACAAATGTGCTAGGCTTATGGATATATATATATATATATATATATATATATATATATATATATAGTCTCGGCATGTAGCAACATTTCCCACATTGGGAGGGTTTGGGAGTGAGGACTGACCTCCTCCAATTTGTTTTTTGTGACAATGATTAGAATAGATACCTCACAAGGCTTTAGATGATATGCAGGTGAATAACTGTGCGATGATTACCTAAGATGATATTATTTTTAGCAGACCAAAATGAGAAGTATAACAGATATTCTCTTCTATTGCAATCTATCAGTCACACTGACTATTTCAGCTTTCTTAATCCTCTCTGTTGATTTTTCATCCCACTTCTTCTCATCCACCTAACCTATATCCATAGTCCTCTTAATACCCCTTCTTAATCAACTCATCATCCTACCCGTCTACTATCTCAACCTTCCACTATCAGAACTTTTTCTACTTATGTTTTTTTATTATTTCTATGTATGCCCTTCCTCCTCTCCCTCCTCTATTTTCTGCTTCTTCTCTAGTGACATCCTGCCTTATTAATGTTAATATTCATATACTGAACCTATGTGCATTATCATTGCCCTTGTATCTGCAGCTATTACATGTTAATGTCTTCTAATCTATATAATAAATATCTTTACAATTTGTCTCAATACAACCTGTAAAGTAATGCTTAAAATGTTTAATTTTTTTCCAAAAAAGTGAAAACAACCGCACAGCTTGGATGAAGTTGTCACAGCAGTACACAAGAAGCAAAAACAGAATAAAAACTGAGTGGCAACAAACATGGCTAAGTAAAATAAGCCAAAAAGGCTTTTATTATACCTCAGTAAGCACTTTTGCGTTGACCTCAACACTTCATCAGCCTGATGAAGCACAATACATTTTTGTCTTGAAGGGTAAGGTTCCCACACCTCCTCTTGTAAAGAAAGAGTCCATGCATCTACCATAAAATTATAGTCTGCTCCAAACCTATAATATTTCAGGAGAGAAAGCGCTTTCTCTGAGCAGTAAATTTGCATGTGCATGCAAGTTTTAGCAATGTGGGGTTTACTTAATCCTTCTGCAATGTTATACTAATCCTCTTCTCCACCGCTAAGCTGTAGTATATTTTTGGATGCCAGACTTCAACGTGTTAGGGAAACAATAACATGGTCATTATTCATATTGGGCACACACTCCAGGCATTTCTGTACAAACACAGAAGGCTAACAGTTGTATTCCAACATTATGGGAATATGGAACTCATGCTTTCCTGGTCAGAATATCTCTCCTCTCAGTAGCAGACACTTCCACACTATTAATCTCAAAATAAAAGTGATCTTGATTTGGTTTTTAATTTTCCTACTTTTTTACTTTTTAGTTCTTATCATTTTGTACTTGTTCTGTGCAATAAAATTCTCACTCTCTGAAATGCCAGTCTTTATTACTAGTTAATACTATATATTAGTCATAAATGCCATAGACCATGTAACATGCTAGAACATACCATTTGCTTCCAAAGTTCTGAAGCATTACTTGGTGTGTCAAGACAAAAAAAGTCATATTTTTGGCCTAACTCAAATTCAATTGTATTACATGCATAAGCACATGATTTGTTTAATTTAAAGTACTTCCATCATAGGTTCATAGGTTCATAGGTTCATACTAGGCTATCTGCCCGAGGGCATTTATAAGCCTAGCCCATTGTTTTGTGGCTTACGCTCAGCTTATTAAGGTTTAAGATCCTTTGTTGTAGTTGATATTGCATAACATTTATACATTTACATTTATAAGAATAAAGAGAACCCATACTTGTTTTCATAAAGTTATCCAGTGAATCACTTCTAGTGTGTTATTTATGCAGCTGGTCCAAGGATTCTTTATTCATACCTTTAACAGGACCGAACAAGGTGGAAGAAATGGGCAGGTAAGTGATAAAGACAGGTTCAATGTATAACTTTACTGTACTGTTATTATTAAATTTAATCCTATAAAAATATTGTATCACTATTGTAATTTCTTTTTTTCTACAAATGAATGTAGATGTTGTACAAACTCACTCATTCATTTTTTTTATAAGCTAGTATTTTAAACTAAATAAATGATCAAACTGTGTTTGAATGGAAGGCAGGGCTAGATTCCATAAAGCTTATGGAATATAGTGCATTACTCCGACCACAGTGAGAAACTTGCAGATAACATTGTAATATGCTAAAGTACAACAAGAAACTCAGCATACCTTGGTGTACAGCAGAGTACTGCAGTTCCAATGGCACACAATAGAGATGGACAAGTAGTCTGTAACTATACAAAATAGCTGTCCAATAATGTTGTACATTCCCAAACAAATGTAGAGATATCACAAATCAAGAAACCTAATAGTTGTTTAGAAAGATAACAAAATCTTTAAAGTAACTTTATGGACAACTATGGAATGTTACTGACTCCATAGTGATAATCCCCCCACAAACACACACACACACACACACACACACACACACACACACACACACACACACACACACACACACACACACACACACACACACACACACATTAAAAATGCAAAGTATCCCAAACTAATTAGCATGACAATCATAACAGAAATTTGAAGGAGCACACACAGAAATGTGTTAGACAATCGTGGATATGTCCATATGCCATCCACTAACTTATAATATGTGCTCCAAAGCTGCAAGGCTATTCATAATACATACATATTCAAATCACTCATTACATTAAAATCAGAGACAACTATGAATATCCACATAATATATGTATCATAAAATACTGACTTGAATTTATGTAATCCATAAATATCCTAATAAAAAAATAAAGTTGAAGGACATTCACAGCCACTAAAAAATAGCTAACAGTTGCTAACACTGGTTCAGGATTTGTGTGGGGAACACAAATAATGTACGTGCTCAATTTAGTTTAGTTACATCGACAGCACACTGCTCAACATGTTCAATAGAAAGTTGTTAGACAGGATGAGGATGCATACCAGCCATGGTCAAATGCACAACAAAGTCTACCTATGCACTATCACATTTGCACATGTTGCATAATGTGTGACAGTCATTCCTGGATGCATATGAACAATGGTACATGCATGTTCCAGGGTAATAAAGTAAGATCACAGTACACATTGGATAAATATAGATATATCAATTAGTCCATTAGCAGTGCGGGTGTTAACCAAGCCACATGACAGATGAGCAAATGCAAGTCAAACATTGGTACATATCTCCAGAGGACAGAAACAAACCTATGACCATGCATGCAAAAAGCAAACAACCAAGCACAATGCCAAGCAGAAGTACTGCTGGAAATAAGTCAAGACTGCTACATACATAAGTAGCTGTACAGAACCAAATGAGTTTATGCTACACACACATATAGCATGTCAAAGGCAATACATAGGAGTACATGTGTGCATAGGTATGTCAGTGGCATAAATGGAATGTATATGAAATCAAGGTCAGTACACATACATACAAGAATGGCATGCAAAAATATATAAAAAATGTAACAGTACAGAATATTGAATATACCAGGTTGTGCACATGGATGAGGAAAAAATATACAATGGGTAACTCACAAGTAGAATGAGAACAAGGTGGTACTGCAAGCATCAGCCAGCAGCTTGTGTGCATTGTCCCACATTGTAAAATTCCCATACATTTGGCGCATGTTCACTATCTCAAATTAGTAACTGGCAATGGATAGTAGTTTTGACAAAGGCAAACATACTTGCAATAAACACTAGAGACTTATTAAACTGTTAAGGAGTTCAACAACCTGGGACCACATCATGGTAAAACTGGACAACGTAAGGTGAGACATGCAAATGCACATTGAAAGCACACAGGGTGTTGTACAAGACACACAGACATCCATTTAAACAAATGGAAAATGTTTCTCAAATGGACAGATGGACTACTGATGCCCACAAAACAGGACATGTATGAAACACACATACACAGCAATGTGCAATCATGTCACATCAACATGCATAGGTAAGCAAGTTAAATATTTCAGTCACATACATATGCATTGCCATGCAAATGTCAAATAAAGAAACAAATGTATATGTCAACCATGCTGCTCATTACAGAGCATAGGACACCTCTGTGAGCATCATTACAGCACAATTACAGTACATCACTGAGTGCTCACTTGTCAATACTACATATCTGTGTTAGTATGTGTCTGACTATGTGCACACATACATACAATCATTCTGTATACAACTCTTTATGGAAGGCGTACACCAATGTCACTACATCATGGGTGTGGAAATGCTACATGCAACAAACATTGTGATGTACTGTGAAAGACGGTATATTCTGTAACACTGTCTACAGATTAATGTAACCTTGCTCTTTGATGCAATCAGATAAGGAGGACTACACATACACAGGATATATCTGTATCTGATCCCATACGGCATCAGTATTGCCAAACCATGACACAGCACTACATCATGAGAGTGAGACATCATGGCAACGGTCATCCAAACCCATGTTGAATGATATGTCTGTAAGTTGCACATACCTAATATGGAAAAACAGACATCCAAGGAATATGTTAATGTTGGACTATGGACAATATATGCTGTCTGTCATCCCAGTAAGACAAATGTTTACAGTCTGCCTTTTGCAGCACTATCAACAGGTTATCTGCAACAATGCATGGACAGTTGAATGTGTGTGGACAGTATAGTGTTTTAAAGTGGCATGCACACATTGAACTCACAGTAAATGTCACACAATAATAACACATAAGCATGACAGCTATACGATATGCATGCACAAGTGTGCATATACAATCCAGTCAATTAAATGTCAATCATGGTGTTAGCAGCAGAACACAAATGGAACATGCAGACAATACCTAGCAATTGGAGGGACCAGGCTGATGTGGATCAGACTCTCGAATGATCTCATGAGCTATTAGCCTGAATGAATCCCACATAGCCTATGCCGTCTTATCAAAGAAGGTCCCCATCATGTCCCTCACATGTGTTTGGAACACATCAATAATGACCTACCTGATCTCCTCCTGAAAACTTCTTCTGTCATGGCCATGAGAATGTCCTGTCTGGGGGTGGAGGCAGGATTGCTTGAGCTGGGGCAGGTACAGGCTCCTCATCATCATTGTCATTGTCACCATCTTCTTTAGATTATTCACGTAGTGGCCCTGCACATGCACATCATCATCTTTAGACTGGTGAATGTCCTCGGGTACCATGCTCTGTAAAGATTAATTCCAAAACACAATAGAAAAGAAAACAATGTCTATCATGCAGAACAAGCCCATGAAAATCAGAGCACAACACAATATTGTTATGATGACAATTTACACAAGGATTGAGACACAGCCATTATGGACAGTGTTACTCATGGTCTGATATGTCATACTCCTAAAAGGACAACATTATTGTGTCCTGGTCAGTTTTGTATGCAGATACACATGTGTCATGAGCATTGTAAAAGTGTATGAATGGTCAGCAAACATATTTTACTGTCTGCATTCAATGATGTATGTGAGTAGACATAGCATGCCAGTGCATAAATGATGAAAACAATATTGGAGACTACTGTGGACAATAGGCATAGCATATGACAACCAGGCAGCATGGTATTTTGCTAAACGCATGTCAATGTGATGAGAACAACACTAAAAGCAATAAGATATGTTTAATCAAAATAACTGTACACGTCAGAATGTACTACACCTGTTAATGGTAGTATTTTATGTGTTCTCATCCAAAACAATCATGAATGAGAAGGCTTACAAATCAAATATTTTGGAACACAATTGCTGATTATGACCTGCCTCTGTCAAATGTGTACCTGCTCAAGTGTCAGTCAACCTAGGCTATCATAGTGTTTTTACAAACACACACACATGATATGTGAGGCAGGTGCAATACCAAAGGTGAACTGCAGGCCATGTCACACAGTCTGCAAACAGCTATGCTAACAGTATCACCTCTGAATTGCACTCAATCTGTGAAGATGCAGGCTGTGCACAACAAAACAAACATTAGAAAAACATAGCTAAACATACAAGTGAGCCAAACCATGCACCATAAACAACCACAGAGCTTACAATTGAATGTAAGCCATTCATCTTATAACCTGTTTGTCAGATACACACAACAAACTGTTCTTTATATTGTATATGTATTTATAAAAAATCTTTGCTGACAAAATGGATCATGAGTACAAAAATGCATCAACACTATACGTTTTATACACAGCTGTAAGGACAGCTAACGCTTGCTAATTTCACTTACCTTACTGATGTATGATGGGTATTCCTACATTCTAATCAATAAACATGTATTTTTGAAAAGTACAGGCCTGAAAACAGTGGAATATGCATCTCAGTTTATCACATATACAAAACATTCAACATACCTCCCTCTCTCCGCTGCTCTTCAAGTCTGTGCATCCAATCAATGCACATCACTCTGTTCCAACTGCAGTCTCCATTGTCTGGAATAAAAAAGAAAATATTTAAAAATTATAAATTAAATAACAGATAAATATTTTGCAGCACACTTGTAAACTGTTATTCTGAAGAACCTTAGTTTAGCACAATACTCAGTTGACATTGTAACATTCAGGTGTTAATATCTTTGAGCACAGACTGACAAATATGAGATTGAAACTGGAGACACAACCTACAGCCAAAGTCTGAACTTGAGATATAACTGTCTACCTAAAACATTTTAATTGTAAAAGTATGTTTTCAAGGCTTTGGAAATAGTTAATGTGATGACATCATACTGATGGGGATGGTATACTAAGAATGATCTTGTTTTAGGATTGCAAACTATAAACGTGCTGCTCATGAAGCTAAGCTGTTTTCAGATTACGTTCTTGTCAGCACTGTGTTCTGAGAAATTAACAGTATGTGAGATAATTCATTCCTCATACAGTGTGACATTGCCTTGTAACATCCAGCATGTGTTTACAGAACCATACATGTTGCTGTGCATTATGGACACAGAAAGGTATGTGTGAGGACCATTATTCCTTCATATTGCACATGACTAAAGATATAAATCTTCCCAGCTCTTCATTGCAATTTAGTGGGCCCATCACAGTCCCACAAAATTACAGTTTCAGTCTGTTGTACAGTTGACTTCAGTATTTTATGACAAAGCAGTGCTTCACAGCACTTTATCCAAAATACAATATTAACCTTCTAAATTGCTCAAAGATAAAACAGGATTTATTAAGTTACATTAGCACTGCTGCTAAATAGCTAATGTTAATAGAATGTTATAGATTATGGCTATATCAGTAGTAATTGTATGAATAACTTGAGTTATTCTCAACAGCTCTCAAATTATAAATTAATATCAGTAAGTGTAAAATGCTTTGCAAAAGCAATGTTATGGTTATATTCATTTATATATTTATTTTATTAATTTAACATTTGTTAACCAGGATAGTCCGTCTGGACAGCTAGTGTCCATTTTCAGTAGAGTCCTGGGGAGAAAAGCTCCAAACAGTTACAGAGTAATGAACAATTTATAGTAACAATCAAGGTCACAAAGATTAGTAAACACATGCAGAAAGGTTAATAGGCTATTAATACAGAGATGAAGTACAGACATGTGATCATACATTTTATAGACAAGTGTAGGTACAGTATATTTACATTACAGAGCATTAGTATAGTATAGGCATATAAACAATATTTGCAGTATGTACAATGAGAAGGATTATTGGCTTTTATGTTTGAGAAGTTGTATGTTGGATACGGAGCAGATCAGGGTTGTATCATCAGCTTATTGGGCTATTTTGGCTTTTGTAGTTGCTGAGTAGAGTTAGTTTGTAAAGATGTTGAACAGGAGGGGCCTGAGGATGGAACCTTGGGGTAAATCAACTGTGACTGGGAGTGGGGGGGAGAGTTAAGCCATTTGACAGATTGATGGTGTTTGTTAAGATAGATATTTGGCTTTTGTAGTTGCCGAGTAGAGTTGGTTTGTAAAGATGTTGAACAGGATGGGCCTGAGGATGGAACCTTGGGGTACACCAACTGTGACTGGGAGTTGGGGGGGGGGTTAAGCCATTTGACAGATTGATGGTGTTTGTTAAGATAGCTATTAAACCAGAGGAGGGTGGTGTTGTCAAGGTTGAGATCTGAGAGGCAGGTTAGGAGTTTATTGTGAGAAACTGTATCAAATGCTTTGGATAAGTCTAGAAAGTTGGCAAAGACATGTTTACCTTGGTTAGTGTATGTGTTTATGGTGCTGGTGAAGTTAATTAGGGTTGTGGTGGTGCTGTGGGATGGGCAGAAGCTGTATTGTGAATTGGATAGTAGGTTGTTGGAGAGAATTTGGATGAGGAGTTGATGGTGGCTGCACCTTTCTAGAATTTTGGATAGGGGTGAGAGGATTACAATGGGTCAGTTATTACAGAGATCGGTAGAGGGACCACCTTTGTGAAGGAAGATGATGAAAGACGTTTTCCACAAGGTTGGAATGGTGTGCTCGGTAATAGATCTATTTATTAGTAGTGTGATGGGGTAGGCTATGGCCCTGGATGTGAGTTGGAGGTATTTGGCAGGAAGATTGTCGGCAGTGAGGGCAGCTGGTTTAAATTTTGCTAAGAGTTTTTGAATGTGTAATACAGGTACTGTCTAGAGTGAGAAGGGGGTGGTGTTTGTTTGGGGTTTAGGGGGTTGGAGGAGGATGGTGGTGTTTGTATCATTTTTGGGTTTAAGTATAGTAAAGTAGTTATTGAAACTGGAGGCTATATCTAAGTTTGTACCTTTTACATTAGGTGCGGGTGTAGTGTCTTTACCAGGCTGGACGATGTTATTCACTGCAGCCCAGAATTTTTGAGGGCTGAGTGGGAAGCAGTTCGATTAGGTATTGTCAGAAAGAGTTGGGGGGATCAGGGAAAGACCGTGCTGAAGAGGGAAGGTCTGTGAGGGGTCCCTGAGTGATTACAGTAGTATGCCTAGTGGAGGGGGTGGCTGGGGCTCACAAGATTAGGATTATTAGGCTAATGAATTAAAAAAAAAATAATAAACTAAGAACAAGTCAAAAACACTTTGCACTACCAACCCTGTTAGTGTGCTTACAGGTACAAAGTAAGATAGTGTCATTGTTTGACTGTTTGATTGGGAGCGTGGGTTGATGTTTTGGCTCTTTTGGTCTTTGGTGGGTGGTTATTGTTTGTCTGTACTGTGTGGGGAGGCACTGGGCAGTTACCCCAGTGTTTAGGTATGCTCTATAGTTAAAACAAAAAGATGGAGGAAGTAAGTAACATGCGATAGGCAGTGTAAGGTTCTACACAGTAAATATGGTACTACTTTGAATAGGTAAAGGTCTAGAAAAGGGTTATTTGCAGCCAGAGGTAACCTATCAGACCTGAGGGTGGTATTAGGATACTAAGCATTTAAACCATAATGGGGACATCAGTATAACAGTTTAAGATATATGTGTCCCTTTTCAAGACTTGAACACACAGTGTACAAACTATAAACATACTGGCCTGCATCCTCACAAGCTGAGCTAACACTCATCACATGGTACTCATGAATAAATAGGTACTGCTCTTTAAACAATGTGTTTCAACAACTGATGTTGTTAGGTCTTTAGGGATTATGGAGTTATTACTACAAAACCTAGATCAGTGTATCATTACCATGCACAACCTCAAACATAATATAAACTATTATGATATGATTCTTAAAAAAATATTATGGATGAAGTTACATGTATTCCTATGTGGTTTTAAATCCACAGCATGCAAAAAAAATAGACATGCTGGCCAGCTAAATTGTACTATGCCTTCATTGTAGACAACAGTTACTATTAGAAATCATGCAACAAGCGGCAGAATGTGGAAAATGCATACAATTTTTACACTTCTCAGAGTGAGGACATAAAAGCCTATCAACATATTTGTAAACAAATAATTTTAATCGATGTTATGGAAATTAATTTATACATTAATTAAATGTGTCTGTGTACTTGTGTAGGAAGAATGATGTAAGTAAGTAATATACTTGTATGTCTTTCACCTTATAACAGTCCAGTAGGTGACGCAGTGAGGCTATAATGGAAAATGTTGAAATGTGCAGTCATCCGATGCCTAGGAGATATAGGCATCAGTAATGCACGAGGATAGTGGCTATGTGAAATTATGTAATTAGTTGTAGTAAAACATATGTACATCTTCAAAGGACATAGTCATGGTTTATTTATTTATTTATTGGCATTTGTTTACTAAAATAGTTCATTTGGCCATTGAGATCTCATTTTCAGTGGAGACCTAGGGAGAAAAGCTCCACAAAAAACATATGCAAAGAACAGGATTGAACATTTAGGGCAGGATTCATGAAGCCTCCGTGTAAGAGTTACAAGGCTTACACGGAGGCTGCAGTTAAACGGTGTGACATCAGCATACCATGCATATGCATGAGGGCATGCTGAATCACACCTAAGGCTAACACGGTCTGTGTAAGACAGTAGGGGGCGTGTCCATAGGGCGAGCCCTGCAAACGGACACACCCCCAGAAGAGTAAAAGTCCCGAAAGTAAACCCCCACGACAGAGTCCGTGTAAATGTGAATAAACACAACACAACACATGCCCCCACAGACTATGAACATAAAAAATGTACAAATGAACATCTTATATTTTTTTTTATAAGTTGTAAAGATGTTTGCTTGTGAGTGCGCTCGTTTGCGCGGGCGTGCCCGGCGCTTAGCCACAGTTAGCAGTCAGTGGAAAAGCATATAAGAACTAAATATGCAAAGTAAGCCAAGAAGCAATAGCGTAGCAGTAGAGACGTTGGCTGAAGAGGAGGCAGTCATGGTTCGAGCCCCCACAACATGAATTTTTATTTTTAGTGAAATAAGCATGAAACAATTCCCTGACATATATGTACATATATAAAATTATATTTTATGTAAAATGTAATGAAATGGGCCATGTATTTTGAAGAAATGTTAGATAATAAAAAAACAAAAAAAAAATGTCAGATGTGCCTATAGCTAAGCTACAGTCTAACAAGTTGAGGATATCTGCCTGTAGGTGAGCAGTGTTTTAACAGGTTTAAAATGAGTGCCCGTAGGTGAGCAGTGTTTTAACAGGATTAAAATGAGTGCCCGTAGGTGAGCAATGGTTTAATAGATGTAAAATGAGTGCCCGGGGTTGAGCAGCATTTTAACACGTTGAAACTGTGTGCCTGTAGCTAAGCTGAGCGTAATATGCATGCTGACAGCCAAACAACGTGTAAACCAGCGTAACCCATTTGCGCGGAGCTGCGCACCATGCCAACAAGCTAACCGACGGGCAACGTTGAGCAAGCTGTATCAAAACTGCCTTTACACAGACACACCTCCTAGCCTGTGTAGACAGTCATAAAATATAAAAAGCAATGGCCAGGCTCGAACCCAGGATACCATGCCCCCTAGTCAAAGTACTGAACCACTAAGCCATGACAGTTGCACTTAGAAATGCACTAATAGCATATATATACGAATGAATAGAAAGAGGAGCATGACAAAGCAGGTTTTGTGAAGCTGATACAATTCCAAAATGACCAATCACAGATAAGTGTGGGAAAAATGGCATATATAAGCCCCATAGGCGGGAATACACAGCATAACCGATTGTGGAACCGACTTGCAGCCAGGATGGCAGGTGTAGGAGAGGGTAGTTGCTTCCAAGCACAGAGGTGGGGCATTGAGGAGTCCAAATATATGGTTTGGCTCCTCGTCCATGATCATGAGGCCCAACTCATGCAGGGCCAGGTCCTGTGAGAAGCATATAGGGCTGAGGCGTGGGACCGGTTGGCACATGATTTCACCAGTGCCACAAGAATACCAAGGACTGGTGAACAGGTCCATCACCACCATGCGGACCTGAAGAGACCGAAGCAGGACCAACTGAACTGTTGGATCCAGGGGGCCCGGCAAATGCCCAACGCCCCACTACTCAGTAAGTTACATGTAATTATTTATGTAAGAAATTAACCTAGCTAATATTATGGAGATGTGTATTCCAATATTACTTCATTTATATTACAGCTGCAGGTGTCCGTTCCATGAACCGTCGAGCCTATGCCGATAGGCTGGTGCGGTTGGGCCACCAGGCAGGTCAGTAATCCTCTCCCTGTAACTGTAAAAAAATATATAAGTATGACAGTTTGCAAAAGAGTGCAGTGTAGTCACTTATTAATAAAATGTGCAAGTAACAGTGTAAGAGAGTTTGCAAGTATTGCTTGATTACAAAAGTGTGATGCAGCCTGTAATCCAAAAATAAAAATGAAACAAGTCTGAAATAAAGATGTCCCACCTGTAATATAATAGCACATAACCTGCAGCAGGCTGAAAAGTACAGCTACAGAAGCTGAGTAAAACACATGTGTGAAATATATCCCTGTTTAAATTCTGAAACATGACACAAGTGAGACTGTTGGAAAGGATTGTTATAACTAAAAGTAAAACATGTCAATAAAGCCTAGAATTAAGTACCATCCTGAATTGTAAAAATAAAACAAGTGAGAGAGTGTGAGAAAGAGGTATGAATCCACCAATAAAGTAGTAATAACTCCTGAATAAAGTATACTGCAGTCAGTACAGAATGAAATGAATGTGACAGGCAGAACCAAACAGCAACATGTGTTGAAAAAAGTACTGAAGCTGGAATGTGTGTCCCAAAATCTGGATATGTTGCTCTCAGTTTGCAATATGCAGATAGTATAGTTGTATGAAATACCAAACATCCACAGTTGTCTAGAGCCATATAAAGTAAATGTAGCAGGATGATGTAGCTGAACAGAGCCAGATATGAATGTGTATGAATAAATATGAAATGTATATTGATGTAGCAGTAACATTCCTATCACTAACCTGAATTAGTTATCACATAGGAAACTGTAGTCAGACCTGTAGTGTGTATATATCTGCAGCTAGTAGAAATGTACAGCATATGTATAGGTATTTGAAGTTGTTAATGAAATATTTCTTCAGCCTACCCTATAACCACAAATAATCCATTCCACGTGAAATGGGTATGTGCATTCACAATTAACACCCCTGGACATTTGTCCTGTTGGTTCATACATATTTGCATGTACGTTGATGCATGTGCCCTGTTCATACATCCAAACCTGATGGCCTGTTGCCATCAATCAACCCTGCATGTTGTTGGATTGTGTATTGCTGTTCAAATTATGCATGTGTTATGCTTGCTGTTCAATGGCTTGAATTTATGGGTGTTTGGTTAATGGGAATACTAATGCATGCTGTTACAACTAATTGTGAATGGTATTGTACGTTACTAACCCAAACTGTCATACCATAATGCAAAACATAGGACGACAGGGAAGGCGGGTTCCAGCGGACCCACCTCTCCCACCTCAGTTGGCGAGTGCACCTGGCAGTAGTGCCCAGGCCGGACCCTCCTCCGGTGGCCCTGTGCCACCTGCAGGTGGAAGCACTGCAGGGGATGGGGCTTGTCCCCCCTCTGCAAGTGTGGCCGGAGGTGAACAGCCACTCACCCTCCGTAGTGTCCGGACTGTGGTGCATAGGGAGATCCAGCATGCTGTGCTTGGGCCCCTACGCCAGCTTGAGGCATGGGTGTCACAACTCATGGGTGTGCCTGCTGCCCAGCCTACACAGCCCCCAGCACAGCCCCGTTCTGGGCAGTGAAGGCACAGTGGCAACTGCCCATGGGTGGGGATCTCAGTTCCACTGTTGCCATCTGTGGGCTCATGGGCTCGAGATATCCAAACATCCATCCCCGTCAATTGTGTAACCCCCCCACATGTGTCATACACCACCCCTGTATGCGTCTTGTTTGTCTTGTCTGTTAACCTTCCCTACTTACCTCCCCAGCTATACCGACTTCCCGTACCTGACATACCACTCTCACCTGAAAAAAAAAAAAGGGCACTCTGTACCCACAAAAAAATGATGCCCCATACATAGCTGCCCATTTTGCACACATGTCTGCTGGGCATGTAAACTGGCAATTACAATTGGCTGTACAACAAATATTATTGTTGTCCTCACACCTCTCTCATGGGTGGAAGGTTTCAAATTTCACACCAAATTACAAACATATGCACAGCTGTTGCTGACAAAGAAATGGGGCAGCTATGGGCCTTTCCTACATCCCTCCTGCAAAACCTGAGCTTGTTTTCCTACTGTCCTACCCTCTTCGTGCCCCCTTTTTCACCACTATCCTATCTCCCCATTTTCTTTTCTTTAAAAGAAAATAGCTGGTGTCTGTGAGTAAGCACTTTTAAGCAGTAGTAAGCGGGTGTGTGCTTCTGTGCGCTTAGCTAAGTGTGTGTGTGCGAAGCTAAGCGGCAGTGCGCATGCGTGACCTCCGCGCAAGCCAGCGCTAACCCGCTTACAACTGCTTAAAAGTGCCTTAGTCACTCTGAATGACAAGGCCTGTAGTTTTCTCAGCAGCAAAATAAAATACCTCCCTCTGTCTCGAACCCAGGACCTTGGAAACACTAGTCTGCATGACTTACCACTAAGCCATGACTGCTATACAAGAACATTGTGCTGAAAGAAATATATCATAAAATAGTAGGAATTAATGTAAAGGAAATATAGCAAGTCTAGTACACAAAGCATGTCATGTATATTTACTGTCAAATCTAGTGGATTTGTAAAATAGTACTGTGTGCTGAGAAACAGTCATGCTAGTTGGTAGCTACTAGATAATAATGTCACAGTAGCATTTGGCAAGCCACACACATACTCAGAGCAGGATAAACACTGCCATAGTTGAATAGTTAAGAGATCAGACATAGCAAATGTGACTGAGTTACAGGGATGTCCCTGATGTGAAAACAAATGTCAACTGTGCCCCACTGACACCCTGTCAAATGTACTAACAGTAGGCAGAAAGGTGTAACTACACATGCAATGCTAACTATGACTGACTGAAGGTATGCTCCACCTGCACGTCACAAATTGTGTACTAATACATATGCTTGAAATAACCCACAGTCACAATTGCAGAATATCAGAATATGCCATTGGAGTAACCCACTGCTATGTACCATTCCATGAGGCTGATAAAAGATGCACCGGAGAGTATCTGAGGCCTGCTCAGCAGCATGATCAAATACCCCTGTAAGTGTCAAGGCCCTCACCATGGCCAGACCACACTGCATGCATTAACACCCTACCACAACAAACACATAGGGAATTGCTGCCCAAACAGATGTAGCAAGCATTACAAGCTGTGAATGTAAATGGAAAATAGGAAAGCCATAGCAACACATTACAGGAAAGACACCTAGCAGGCATACAAGGAGTGAATGTAAAGGCCAAATATTGAAGCCATAGCAACAGATTGCAAAAGCCACTGCTATATACCAGTTACACCACAATCCCCACAGGAAAGCACACACACCCATATACACAGTATTACTAGTCGTAGGTGTCAGTTTGCATACACACGGAGAAGAGGACACTGGAGGAAGGAATACTCAGCTTACAGAAGAACATGCATTGCAGTGTCTACAACACAGCCTGAAATATGAGAGACATATCAACCCTTACACTCACAGAACAGTGTCCACAGCAAACCAGCATGGTCCCCACCCTGATAATCTGAAAGGGCTACGCCTACCTAACAGACCTTTTTATAGCACAGTCCTGTAATCACAGTGAGAACTGCAATCACTACACAACATGCTGCATGCAATTAGTAAATGCTGGCTAACAATTGGTGCAGAGGCCATCACATGGACATGTACAGATACCTGCAAAAGCATCCTGTACTCCCAGTCCACACATGCAATACTTTCATTGCACCCACTGGAGGTAGAGAGACAGGGAGAGAGAGAGAGAGAGAGAGAGAGAGAGAGAGAGAGAGAGAGAGAGAGAAAAAAGAAAGAAAGAAAGAGAAAAAAAAAAAAAAAACCTGTAACAACAAAACAAAGAGGCTGACAGCAGGCCAAGTAACTGCAAGCCTACGCAAACAGCTGCAACAAACACAGGTAATGTAAAGTACTACTATAATACTCTACATACTGTGAACCCTACAGATGTGTTATTGGTCTGTATCTATGTATATGAAGATGTGCATAGGGCTGGGGACATACTGAAACTGTCACTGAAGGCTCCACATACATATGTATGTGACGGTAGCTATGTGCACATAGCAATGTAGGTTGTAATGCAATGTACAAGTAGGTTGTACAGTAATGGATGTTCAGCAGTACGTTACTGTGTGTATACATATGTGGAACTAAAAAGGAGTATATATATATATATATATATATATATATATATATATATATATATATATAAAAACATGTGTATATGTATGGATATTGAGATATGTATGTATATATATATATATATATATATATATATATATATATATACAGTCCCAAAAGCTTTCCAGCACTGATTAAGAGACATAGGCAGCTTGGTGAATTACGCCATCTTTATTGTGAACACAATCCCCTCCAGACCGGTTTCGCTCAACAGAGCGTCATCAGTGAGTGGCGGAATACGCCCTTACGTGTTATTATATACAGTGTCAAGCCATCTGTTTAAAGGGGAAATTCCCCAATATTACAATCACATACATATATGTAAAATCAATGCAATCCAACTTCTTTTACTAAATATACTATAAGTATATAATGATTCACCTTATCAATATACATCATTTTAATAAGGAATTATTCCTATCAAAACCGTAGTACATAATTTATTAAATGTGATTCTACCTGTATGTATTGTTAACCTCAAACTCAATGGCTCTATGTCTAAGTCTACTCAATACACTACCCATCTATGTGAATACCTCTACCCTTATCCAAAGCCCTATCTAAATGGATACACACTTAAATATAACTTATGTATGTACCTGAATATAGCTGTTACAAAATACAGAAATATAAAAATAAATGTTATTTTATATAGTAAATATAGTAAGTATATATATAATATGCATATGTGTATACATAGATAGAGAGGGATGTAGAAATACATAGACATATATAGTTTCACAGTGTCATAGTTTAGTACTAGGCTATCTGCAGATAGTGTATAGAATAGATTTAGAAACGTGCACCTTTGTATAGTAGTGACACAGTGAAGACCCCTCTACATAATAGCATTAGTTTACTGTGCCTCTGTCTAGTAGTGACACAGAGATGACCCCTGCTGTAAACCTATGATCTCCCATCCACTTGTCAAGAATGCACATGAAGAGTGTCAGTGAGGGTCTCTGCCTAACATGAACTGGGATCCTGCTCCACACTCCACAGTATGGGAAGCCTCTTAGTGATGGATCTGTCCCTACAGTATGTCCTATTCATATGTGTGCTGAGGTTTAAATCCATAGCTGTTGTGGTTCTGATGGATTTGGATTGTATGAGGTGGAACATGTCCATCAATACCTGATTGGACATGGCCTACTACATCAGGCACAGATCACCCCTACATAGGCAGTATGCTATGGAATAGAGTATGAGTTACATTAGTCTGGCAGCATATGACAGTTGTTGCAGACCCTTGATCCTCCTGGTGATGTACTTATGGGGTCCCCCTAGCTGTTGCAAGTGCCAGGTGAGGTACATACCAAATGGGGCATAGTACACAGTCATGGGCCTGATAAGGGAGGAGTATAGGGGTACAATGACCCCTTTTGATCTGGATGTGAATCCCTTCATGATAAGGTGGGCAAGGTAGGAAGTCTATCCAACCACTTTGGCAACGTGGGTGTCAAATGAGAGGTCAGCATTGATCAGTGTCACCAGGTCTCCGATTACTTTGTCTGTACTCAGTGGGTTACTGTCTATGTGATAATATGTGGGTACCTTGTCCATCCAAAAGGGTATGAGTATACATTACGTGGCATGCAGTTTAAGGCCATGACTCCGGCACCAGTTGTTGGTGTCTGTGAGGCCTGTCAGTAGGATGTATGTGTCAGCGGGTGTATCGCCTATGGCACCTAGTATGCAGTCATCTTTAAACATTGTCAGCCACTACCCTCCCATGTCTGCTTCCACATCTGAGAATTATATGCCGAACATGAGCGGTCCCAGGACAAAGCCCTGTGGGACACCACATGTGACTGGCTCTGAGTCTGACATGGCACCAGTGAGTTTGACTGTAGGGTTTCTATCCGTTAGCCGGTTTGCAACCCATCATGTGACATATGGATTTACATTTCAGCTGTTGATCATGTCTATGATGCCAGAGTGCAGTAGTTTGTCGAAAGCCGTAGGCAAGTCCAGGTAGGCTGTATGGACTGCTGTGCCCTCGTCAATGGCTCTAGTGACTGATCTTCACTCTACAAAGCCAAACCGGGTGGGATCAAGTGTCTAAGTCCCCAATGTCTCTGTGTATGGGTACCATAATGATCCTTTCCATAGCGTTGCAGACCAGGCTGGGTAAGCTTATGGGTCGGTAGTTACCAGGGTCTGTAGAGGTGCCTCCTGTGTGGAGTGGGACTACTGTTGCTGTATGCCAGTGTCCAGGTACATATGCTGTAGTAAGGCTACGGCTGAATAGCATTTAATGTGCATATGTAGCTCCTCTTGCAGTTCACGTAGCATGCAACCTGCAATACCGTTGGGTCCCACTGATGCTGTGTTTACAGCTCTGCTGAGGGTGGTTCCCAGTTGGACATCTGAGATGACAGGGAGGTTACAGTCAGCTGGGATAAGTAATTCCACATGTGTGGGTGAGGGAGGGGAGAAACCTGCACTGAACCTGTCTGCCAGAATGTTGGCATTATCTGTGTGTTCAGTATAGCGTTTGTCACTGTGAACTAACTGTGAACACAACTGAGGGTTCCCACCCAGGTGTGTAACATAGCAGAAGAAGGCCTTGTGGTTATCTGTAGTGACCATAGCGATGTCCCTCTCATTGTTGACCTTGCATGTTTGTACGACAAAACGTATCTTTCTACTACTGCTGATCAGAGATGCCGTAGTTCTATGGAAGTATGCTCTGCCGTGCAGTAGCTACCTTCTGTTGTTGTACAATTTGTTCAATGCTGGGGTCCACCAGACAGGATGCCTGCCCTTGGTGGAGAGGGTCATGGTTTCAGTTGTGATTGCATGATCCATGCATTCTTGGAGATGTCCGTAGAAAGCATATGTGAAGGTGTCGGCATTGTGGGAAGTGGTTTACACTGGCCCAGTGGGCATTAAGGATACCAACTCAGTTATAAGACGTGTAAAGTCGGCATGTGAGAGGTTTCCCACTGTAGTCTTTTGTGTTGTGGGAGAAGTGGGATATGTATATCCAAGGGGATTAGTCTGTGGTCAGATGTGACTAGTGTGGGGTATACTTCCGGTGTGTAGCACATTGTCCCCATGTTTTTGATGATCAGGTCTAGTATATTATCTCCTGTTGTGGGAGAGGTGACTAGCTGTTCCATTGCATTTGACTTGAATTCTGGGAACCTTTGGGCTAGGGTGTTTGGGGTAGAATAATGCACCCAGCGTATGTTAGGGTAGTTGCAGTATCCTAATATGATGGTGTGTGGTGGGACATTCATATCGTCCAATGTCTACAGGAAGGCTGACTGTGGTCCCTGAGATTGGGAGGGTGGTCTGTAACATGCTACCAGTTGTATAGCAGGTTTGCCTACAGTTATCTGCACCTGGATGGTCTGTGATGCTTCATGTGTTGCCACTAACCTGGAGGTGTGTGTGTCCTTCATGAATATGGACACACCCCCTCCCTTTTTGTTTTGTCCCGAGTCCTGGGGCCAAAAAGCATGATACGGGGTATAGCCTGGTACTGCTGGTGTGCTCTCAGGAGCCTTGAACCAGGTTCTCACTTACTGCACAGACATCGAGATTGGTAGAATATGTACGTACAGATATATATGTAATACACACATACATATATAGATATCTGTAGAGAAGTATACATATACAGATAGATCTGACTGACAACAGATATGTCTGTATATGACTATCTCTCTCTCTCTGTCCCACCCCCTCACACTCTCACTCTCCCTGTGTCTCTCTCTCACTCTCCCCCCCCTCTCTCCCCACATCTATATGTATATATCTACATCTATATATACATATTTTATATACATATATACAAACATATATATATCTATATACAGATATAAATATATCAATATATATATATATATATATATATATATAGACTGTGTGAGGCACATGTGTGCAGATGTCTTGCAACAGGTGCCTGGTGTCAAAGGCATGGAGTGAACACCAGTATGGATACTGGAGTACCATACCCCATTCTAAAACACTGACACCAGTAACCACCACATATGTACATGCCTGCCCACCACTGCATGTGTCAGGGGGGAACAGGGGCAACAAGTGTACAATAGGATCCATATTGATATACACAGTGGCACACTTGTCCTGTAATACCTGTACATGGAATGTGTCAGCGGACATGGTGTGTCAGCTATGGACATGTAGGTCACTGTACCCCTCCACATCCCACAATGTCCTACACGGTATGTACCTCCCATGACAGCTACAGATATGGAGAAGGACACAGACATATGCAAGTAACTGTGTCAATGCACTCAAATGCCACAGAGTGCACACAGACTACCTACATAGAGGTTACCACTGCTGGATATACATAGTTCGGTCACACCCATGACAGTTGTCTAACAACCATGGTAACACCTCCAACATCCACAACACAAATTACCTATGTCTGTCGTCCTTGTCACTGCAGTATAGAGCACATGGTGGAGGTACAGGACCCTCCCTACAGATATGACATACCCTGTAGTAGACCACACTGAATTAAGAAGCAAGGCTCCCCATGAGTAGATGTCAGACATGCCCCTGCTGAATGTTATGCAGATAGGTAATATGCCATATGAGTCACCCTGTGTAACTGTTTGTAAGGAGCAGGTACGATCATAACACATGTGTCACAAGGGGCAGGGTAGCATAACAGTATGCTGCTGTAGGCCCAGGGCCAAAAGCACACTACCTACCTAAGACACAATGCACACCCATGAACACATTGCAAATGGAATATGTGAGGTGGAATGAGTGTGCTAGTGACTGGGTGCATGTTGTGTACTGGTGTGATTGCTCACCATGACTGTCTGTCTGTCATGGTAGTGTGTGTCCTTGGTGTGAGGCCAGAGACAGGTGTGTGAGGTATTGTGATCAACACATACTACATTGCCATATGTTGTGCTGTGTTACCCTGTATGTCACTGTGGTGTAGGTAGGGTTATGGCAAGTAAGAGTAGTGTGCATTACCAGTGAAATATGTAACGTGCATTGTGTGCAGTGCATGGGCTGATAATGTTCCCCATACAGTACCTTGATACAAACCCCCAGTGTGAGGTTGTGTATTGTACTTGAAACAGTGTGTTGACTGCTGCAGTATACTAGTCTGTCGTATGGAGTATGCCAGGTACTGTTGCACAGTTGTCGGATGAGCACTGATATCTGGTCATTTACATGTGTATCCCCCAAAAGACAGACAGATGCTATATATGGTGCTTAAGTTATATCACTGCAGTCAAGTATTATGTGTATTATGTGTGCCATAGTTTGCTGACAGATATTGCTGACATATTTTCCTTCTCCTTTTCAGGGCCATGGTTCACCAGCAGAACCTGTCTACTTCGCTGCAGAGGAGTAGGAGATACACCAGAGCCTGGTGCGGGATTTCACTGTACTCTTTTCCTGCACCAGCCAGAACCAGCAGGAGAGGGCTGCACTGTGGCAAGACCTGGTCCCCCGGGTAAATGACATAGGCACACATAACCGGACATATGAGCAGGTATGCCATCACTGCAGTGATTTAATTAGAAATGTCCATCAGCGTGCATTGGATATCCACAGGCAGCAGCCTGCCACAGGTGGTGGGGTGGCTAGACATCCCCCCCTCACCAGACTGGAGGGACTACTCCTAAGTGTTGTGGCTCCAGCAGAGCAGCAACAGCAGCAGATTCATACATGTGTAATGATGGAGGCTGGAGCCACACAGCAGTAGGACACAGAGCGTGCAGGTAACATGCCATGTGTATAGTTGACCATTCTGTACACTGTTAGGTTATGCATGTGTGAGGTGTGTCCTCGTTTTGTAGCTGTAATCTTGGTAATTATTGTGCATTAGTGATATCCTCAATATCTTCAGTACACCTGTGGAAGCTAACTGTTGCAATACTGAACTTTATCATGCTCACAGTATCAATGGCACAGTTGTGCCCACTGACGATAAATGTCCCTTTTCTGCAGGTCCCTCTGGTGTAACAGCAAGGCAGTCTATCCATGCTGGTGAGTGTGTAATACCATTACCTTCAATACTATGTATACTAATAGTAATAATAGGCTGAAGCAGTAGTGTTATGTGTTTGATTGAAGGTGTGTTTGTGTCTGTGGGTTGATATCTCATATACTGAGGTGTGTGCATGTGTGCATGAGTGCATGTGTGCATGTGCCCACGTGTGCATGTGTGCATGTGTGCATGTGCCCATGTGTGCATGTGTGCATGTGTACATGTGCCCATGTGTGCATGTGTGCATGTGTGCATGTGCCCATGTGTGCATGTGTGCATGTGTGCATGTGCCCATGTGCACGTGTGCATGTGTGCATGTGTGCATGTGTGCATGTGCCCATGTGTGCATGTGTGCATCAGTGGTGACATTGTGTACACATTGTAAACTGTGTTTCCTGTCTTACTCCCACAGGTTCTGGTGCTGCTCTGGTGTCGTGCAGCAGGGAACCTGAATCAGCTGCTGTATATAGTGATAATGATGATACCTGTGTAATGGCACAGGTAGGTGTGCCAGGGTTCATCATTGGTCAGCCGATTGACACTACACAGCTGTCAACTCCATCAATGCGCACAGTCATCCTGCCAATACATCCTTTGTCACCAATGTCCCTAGGTGATGGACAGGATACAGTGGACATTGACCAGGGTAATGTGGTACCAGTGGGACATGCATCCCCACACAGCAGCCATGGCCAGGGTCCTGACACAGTACCACACAGGCAGACGTCCATGGGTTCTCGTGGGAGCATCCGTGGGCGTACCACCCCTGTCAGACGTGCCCACAGAGGTCTTTCAACCTCAGCTATGTTTCGGGCTGTAATGCAGGCACAGTCACGTATGGAATGGTACACCAGACAGGGTCTGAGTGAGCTGAGAGCATGTTGCACAGCCATGAGTGACAGTATGCGTGATGTTGCGGCTGCCATCCACAACTTCAGCGAGGTCATTGACAGACGTTGGGGGACACATTAGATCTGTTCCACAACTACATGTCCATGAGCTAGGGCAATGGTGGACGGTTGAGGCGTCGACGTGGCCGTATGCCAGCAACAGCAGCAGCTGGCAGCCGTCACAGACGACAACAGGCCTGCGGCCGCTCACATAGTGTCAGCAGCAGCCCAAGCAATGCTGGGTCTGTGCTGTCATCAGACCGCCCCAGCAGACCATGTGCACGTGGCACTGGACAGTCCCAACAGGGACCTGTCTCTAGTCACCAACCACCTGCTTCTGATGACAGTACCCAGTCTGGCTTAGTACCTGATATGGTCCATAGCACCCCTGCCAGGCACAGGTACCGTGTCCGTGGCCACAGACAGTGATCTGTATGACCTGGCAGGTACAGTCTGTGGCTGTCCACAAACACCTGTATATGGCAGCCATGAGGTTGGACTGTGTGCATTCATACACACATGCAAAGTGATAACACCTAGGGCTACCGCATACACGCACACACTGCATCAACATTGCCCCATCTTGTACTGCTGTCCCTCACCAACACACACACACAGACATGTCAGTTGGTTGTATCAGTGGCAGACTCAGGCATACCAGGTACACACCCTGTGCATATGATGAAACTGTGCCACCTCCTGCAATCTGTAAAATCGGTGCAGGAACAGGTTAACATGGTGCTGATGCACAGGGTGAGTACATAGACATATTGTAATAGTATGATGTTGACAACAGTACAGTGTAATGATAGCATTGTGGGTATATACCAGCATGCCTGATGCAGTTACAGTATGAATGTCAATGTATTGTTTTGTACACCCATAGTAATTACCACAGTGTTTTGTCTGCACATCTTTGCATACTGGTGGTGAGGCTGTGAAGGAATGGCCACCTACATAGGTAGCACAGGGGATACAACAATGTACATATTGATAATCAATGATGGCCATGTCAACTGCAAGTTGCATGCTGTCCACACACGACTCTGCAATGCAGATGTTTCAGGATGTTGATATCTGTGCAGTACTACACAACAGGTTCAAGACTCACAAGAGCACACTAGCACTACAAGGTCACACCTCATACCATGCATGACAGCACCAAAACACAGAACTAACTATGACAGGAGGTAGAGTGTCCATACATGTCAAGGATACTGTGGTGCCAGGACAGGTAGCATACATCATACTAGGTCTGGAACTGCTGAGTGTGGGCTCAGTGTCTGTTATTTGACATGTGTATTATTACAGGTATGAGCACTTGGGTATCAGGCCAGTTATTCAACATTACGAATGTACGTGGTCTATACACTTGTGTGGGGTGCGGTTGGACCCAGCCTGTCTGACCTGTGAATGTCTGGGTACTGGCTTATAGTGCCTGCATATATGCACTGTTACCTACTGGAAGTCGTACACCTTGTTTGTTGTAGCATAGTCTACATACAGGCCTGCTGACTGTAGCTTTGTTTGTATGCATGTTTGCCTGTTATGTTCCTGAAACACTGATTCCACCTGCAGTGCAGATATACAGTGCCTCTGTGGATCCCTAGTGACATCTGTATTGCTTACTGTACTGATGTCCATGTGTCACTTGACAGAACATCACTGTTTGTCCTGTTTGCATGTAGCTTGCCTGTAACACATTGCATATGACTTACCTCACATTTGCTCAAGACAGCATTCATATATGCCAGCACTAACAAATCAGGAGCACTACACCCTCACATAGTCACCTTGAGTACCTTGTTCCCCATTGGCCCTATGTGTCGTTACTTAGTATGGGAGTCACAATGCTATGGTAGCATGTGCAAAGGTCACCTGTCGATGTACTCTCAGGTCCAGTTGGTGAATCTGTGAGTCATGTGGTAATGTTACAGCGGCCTCATGTACACAGACAACCCTCTCCCCTTCCCATACACATACAGCACATGTGAGAGATGCAACCACATAGCCAAACTGAGGGCTAAGCTCTGTTAACACAGCACTGGCATTCCCTGTCAGGTGGAGTGGGATACTACAGTGAATGCAGTACCAGTCTCCCATAGACCTGCCACGACCGCAATCCAAACACAAACACACACAGGTACATTATTGAGCTCTCAGAATAGCATCCTGCCTGAGCAGCTGACATCTGCAAAGCAGACACACAAGCAAACGTTAAGCCAGAGCGGAGCACATGCAACACATAGCTCACAAAGCCTGTGTGCCAAACAGTCACAGGCCATATGGCTTGACAACACACCTGCTACAGTTGTATGAGGTGCCTCTATCATCACGTACACTGAGGTCCTGCTCACAGGCTGAACAAGGTGACGGTCACGCTGAGCTGCCCATCGGGCACTATGATCCACCGCATAACACAAGCATACCAGTCACTCCAAGGCATGTAGAAGTATGACTCAGTTATTGTCTGTGCCAGTGTGTATGACTTCTGACACACCTCCCTGGACTACATGTTAGGGGAGATAGAGGGGCTCTCTGAGCTTGTGGCACAGGCTGGTATGACCCTGGCCTTGAGTAGCATCTCACCCTCACCAAGAATGCTGCCACAATATGTAGACAGGATCATCTGTTTCTGCAATTAATCTATCTTTCAGTGACATTCAAAGGGGATCCAATGCCTGTCAGTGTGGGATTACATGCTGGACAAGCCACATTGCTTTGCTTGGGACAGCTTGCACCTGTCACCCATGGGCCGTTGTATATTGGCAGAGGCTGTTGCTACACACATTCATTCTGGATTGGACGTGGCCTTGTACATCAGGCATACATCACCTCTGACTGTGCAGTATGCTTCTGAATTGGGCTGTGGTTTCTTCAGCCAGGCTGCAGATGTCCAATGTTTAGACCCTTTATCCTATTGGTGGGGTACATTTGGGGTCTTTCTGACTGCTGCATGTGTAAGGTAAGGTACATCCGAACTGGGGCATTGTTGTCACGTATGGGCCTGATAAGGGAAGAGTATGGAGGCACAGTGACCTCTGTAGCTCTACATGTGCATCTTTTCATATTAAGGTGGGCAATATAGCAGGTCTTCCTGGCCACCTTGGCAATGTGAGTGTCACATGACAGGTTACCATCCACTTGTGTCCCTAGGTCCATGATTACTTCTTCCATACATAATGGATTGCCACCTATGTCATACTTCGTGTGTGCCTTGTTTGGTATTTGTTGAGACATTCATACTCTGAAGTGTCTTCAGGAAGGCTGGCTGGGGTACCTGGGTTTGTGTGTGTGGTCTGTAGCAGGCTTCACACAGGTACACAGTTTGAGACAGTGTTACTTACCCGTGGATAGTCCATGCTGCTTCTTGCTGTGGTACCTACCTGGGGGTGTGGTTATTCTTGATAATTACTGGTAGCCACACTTCTATTGTCATGTGTTCCATGTTTTGGAGCTGTAGAGCATGGTATGAGGCATAACCTGGTAGTATTAGGGTGCTCTTCTGGGCCTTGCCCAGGTTTCTGTTACAGAACACATATTACCATTCTCCATGCTGTGGTGTGTTTGGTCTGCATGCACCTTGCAGGTTAGACTTCTGGCGCTGGGTAGCATTACGTCCAGGTTATTATCCCTTGTGCTACCTATGGTGGTGGGTTTGTGTTTCCAGACTTACCTATTCCAGGCACAGTGGGGGTGACAACAGCCTTTGCCAGTATCTACACAGCCAGGTGTGCTGGGTGCGTGCCATCCCTAGCAGGTGGGGCATCATGTCTTGCTCGGCATGTCAGCCCAGGCTGTCAGCCATGTGTTCCCCCTTGCTAACAGCAATACCTCAGCCAATTATTGCACTTGATCTTGTTGTCTTCATAGTGTGGCATCATGCTTGGTGAGGGTGAGATGTTAGGTTGGGTCTTCATGTTTGCATATAATAGATGGTGTTACATTGCTTAACACATGGCAATCATGCCTCAGGTGGTGCTGCAGGGCTGCCTCTGTCGGATGCACATACTACACTCCCTGTACATGTTTGAGAGCAGGTTGTGTCATGTTAGGCATCCCTGTTACTATATGAGTGCGTCAGAGAGGGGTATCATTCCTAGGGTTCCTACTGAGCCAGTGTATGTGCTATGCATTGCCTCTTAGCCAAGGCCAGGGCATCCTGGGCATGCCTCCTTCTGCCTACTGGGGCAGGCTCAGGTTGTTCCTCCTCCGAGTCACGCTCTGCCTGTGATGGCCGTGGCAATGGTGGGGGGCTGTTTGGCCCGGCCCTATGCTGGTCCTGCTGCAGCTGTTTTCGCAGGATCATATTATGTAGCATAGCACATACCATGACAATTTGGGTACATGTAGTTGGTGAGTACTGCAAGGCTCCACCAGATGTGTCCAGGCACCGGAACTGTGACTTGAGCAGCCCAAACACATGCTCTATTACATTACGTGTGTGTGCGTGTGCCTCATTATGGCGTTCCTGTTCAGGTGTGTGTGCGTTTCTAATGGGTGTCATCAGCCACGGCTCCAGTGCATAACCTGTATCCCCCAGTAGGTGACCATGTGGGATGTCCCCATTGGCAAATGTCTGGTACAGCTGCGTCAAATGCCAGATATGGGAATCATGGTAGCTCCCAGGGCAGCCAGCACACACATTCATTATTATGCCCTGGGCATCACACATGACCTGGCAGCTGATGGAGGGGAAGCCCTTGCGGTTAATGTAGGCCCTACCCCGCTCACCAGCTGGTGCTTTGATGCGTATGTGCGTGCAGTCCATTGCACCCACTACCTCAGTGTATTCCACTATTTGCAGGAAGAGACGCATATTGCTGGCCAATACCTCACAGGCATTGCGGAAATATACATGCTCACCGACATGTGCTGACATGACATCCAGGAACTGGTGCAGTACCCTGGAGGCTGATGCCTGTGATATCCCCATCATATCACCAGTTGGTCTCTGGAAGGTACCTGTTGCTAGTATTCTTAGGCCAACACATACCTTGGTTTCCACTGGGATGGGTTCCCCTCTGTTGGTTCTGTGTATGAGGCGTGGCCTGCACATCTCAACAATTTGCTGCAGGAGGTCTCTGTCCACTCTATAGCACTCCACTATCTTCAGCTCATGTAACCCCTGGTAGGTGACCCTGGACCTGTACACTCTTCTCCCCTCCTCACTGTGGGTTGTCTGGCAGCATTTCCATCGTCACCACCCTCAGCAAGTCTCCTATGTCTCCTTATGACAGCTATGGCAGCCCCTAGCATGTTTGGTCTGAGTGCAGCTTTTTCAGTTTTCACTTCTACTAGCTTACTCCTGTCTTGCTGTGTCTCTTGAGAGAAACATACTGCAATGCTGTTTGCAGTGTTTTAAATGCTGGGCTGGGCTTGTATTCTGCCTGTGTAATTGCCTGCTTCTAATTGTTTTCACCTGCTACCTCTACAAGTATTCCCTGCTAGTTTCCTACTATTTCTTCTGCTTCCTTTTTCCTCTTTGTTTCCTCAGGGGGGAGCTGCGCACATACCAGTGAAGACACGCTCACAGTGGCTACCATGCGCGCACACATGCTTACACGGACTAGAATCTGCTTATTCGGGTTAAAACGCGCGCACACCAGCGCAAATAGGTTTACAGATCTTTAAACAGGCTCCTACATGCTTACTCTGCCTTACACGAGCGCACTCTGTCTTACTCGCGGCTCCCAGCGCGCACATGCGCGCATGCATGCACAGCAAGAAACTTTGGTGTTGGCCACAGTGTACAACTTTCATTTCTTGACTTTCCCATGTTTATTTGTTGACACTCCTCTTTTTATGCTGTGTGATTGACATCTTTCACATACAACTTTGCTCCAATGAGCTTGGTTTCTTCTTGACATTCCCCCCTGTGATGTCACCTATCTCCTACTCTGTTACTCCCCCTTATCTAACTCTTACACTACACAGAATGTGCTCATTTGCTATGTGACAGTGTGATTCACTATCCTACCACTCATTTACATAGGATTGCCTACTAATGCTTAGTTACATGTCTTACACTCAGCTTCCCCCCTTAGCAACCACTAGACAGTGGCCATGTTGTTTTTGGTCTGCTAGTCCCTGCATTGCAAATCCATGCATTACATAAAACCCACATTTGTGGGTTTCAAACCTTTATTTTTCTGTTTTATATAGCGCAGCCCGTTTGCGCGGGGCTGCGCTGCGTTTAAACATCGCCAATCTCCGAAAAAAAAAAAAATTTATTTCATGTTTGCATCAGGTTAACATGTCAATGGCCACATATTTGGCCATTGGCATGCTGACTGCAACATTTGCACACTTTATTTGGAGCTGTCATGGCTCAGTTGTGTTATTTGCAGTAACGTACTCAGTTGTCAACTGAGTACATTTCTGCACCTAACACGACTCTTACACGGGCTGGTTTCAGCTTCGTGGATCGCTAATCTACCTCATTTGCATGCCTTTCGGCTGCAAGTGGGGTGATTAGCATATCCATGCCCTGCCTGTGTAAGAGTCATTTTAGCTATCTCTTACATGGGATTTCGGGCTGTTCCTGGATCGCGATGGCTGCATGGAGTCTTACACGACTCTTAGACTCCATGCAAGCCATCGTGAATCCTGCCCTTAGTAAAGTTTCACAAAAACAGATACATAGACAAGCAATTCAGCAAATGGTTGAAATAGAGGTAAAACTGGATTTGTCAATTAGTTACAATTAATACAAACTTAAAATACACAGTGAGATCAGATATATGTGAAAAGGCAACATTATATGAAGCTTCTGCCATAGAAATAGTCACGTTATTCAAGACATTTTATAGGTAGAGAAGACATTAGGAATAAGTATGGATGTAAGAATAAATTCAGGAAGTAGGTGTAGTCAGCATTTAAAAGATGGAAGCTTGGTGCAAGTTATTATTTAATTATTCAATAGGATAATAACATGAGACTCAAACCAAATCAAGACGGCAGTAATTACAAATTCTACAAATTATCCACACAAGCTAATTTTCACAGCAGCTTAGACATGCTTATAAAACATCTATACGAGATATATATATATATATATATATATATATATATATATATATATATATATATATATATATATATATATATATATATATATATATATATATATATATATGGGTCAAATAGTGGGAGTATAATGGTATAATGGAATAATAAGAAATTTGCAGTCATCAGCGGCCTAGGTGGTATAGGCATCAGTGATACGCAAGGACATTGTCTATGTCAAGCTATGTATTTAAATGTTGTGAAACATATGTACAACTTCAGAGGACATAGTTACTGTTATTAATTAATTATTAGATAAAATAACAACATGGGTATTGAACCCATAGTCAAGAGGACTGTGAGTACAACATCCAATGAATTATCCCCACAAGCTAATTCACACAGCAGCTGAAGTGTGTTTATAAAAAATGTATATGATATATTTGGGTCAAATATCTGTAAAATCCATAGCAATACTAAGGACTATGTAGAATGTTGGTAGCTACTGTTGGGATCTATGAGACACCTCCACACCTCGTTGACCCTCCTTTAAAGCTTGGCTCTGTCCCTCCAATGCAAGTCATTATAGAGATGATGAGCCTGCACTACATTGAGGAAGATACCCATCCTATACCAATGCTCCCTTGTGATCCAGTTCCACATGTTGATCACAGTTAAGTTTCTGGGCATGGCTCTCATCCTCTGTTCCAATCCATCACAGGCAATCAACATCTGATTCATCTCCTCCTCAGTCCAATTGAGCACATGGACACGTCACAGCCTCCTCAAAGTGGCCATCACAGATTGCAATTCTTTCAAATCTGAAAAACAGAAAAACACATAAATGCTCACTGAGGTACCACTTACCTTGCAATGAGCAATGGTCTTATCAGTAAATGGATCAAAATCAATATTTGAAAGTGGTGCTGATGTCATGTGCTAAGATTATTGGAAGATAATGGACATGTGCCACTCATGGTACCATTTACTGACACCTACTCAGTGTTTAAACAGGACACCTGTTTTTTTTTGGCACAGAACAGTGGTTTACATGGATGTGCATTAATGGGATTCAAAACATTTGAATTTTAATTAACCTTATTAATTATGTATCTCCAGAAAATGATGTTGATCCGTTCGGGCCAAACTGGAAAACACAATAATACTTCCCAAACAGGTCTGTCCACACAACAACTGCTGTCAGCAAAATAAATCAGAGTGAAAGCACTAAACCTGATCTTTGTTCGTTATATTAAATTTGCATTTTTTACTCTATCCGGTTTGGATTTATTTTGCTGACAGCAGTTGTTGTGTGGACAGACCTGTTTGGGAAGTATTATTCTGTTTTCCAGTTTGGCCCGAACGGATCAACATCATTTTCTGGAGTTGCATTATGGATTCCACCAACAACTCGATCGCAGACACTTCACCCAGCTCCGGTTCTGAAATGGAGCAATTGAAAGCAGAAGTTTCTGCCTTACGTAGTGAGGTATCTAAATTAGCAGATCTGTTCAGCAAGATCCCCGGCTTAATTGACTCTCGGGTAAGCACACTAACTACCGAGAATGACAGAAATGTACTGCATCACACCGTTAGCAACCACGGAAATTTAGTACAGTCTGGTTCCAATTTTATCAACGAGGCACCGGACACATCATCGCCTGGAATACCAAATGGGCAGACTACCGGTTATGCACACGGATGTGCGATAGACTTACCATGCATCTCTGCTTCTAATTTTAACAACAAAACGGCAGGGACTGATTTTACTTTTGATTTATCGTTTGGTAATCTGTCTGAAGAAATAAAACGCGTGGGCACTAGACCGAAGCACACACAGCCCACTAGGACTTATGCCCACATCTCCAGCAGTAACAAACAGGAAAAAGGTACTGTTATTCATTCAAACAAGGACCAGAAACATAATGTGTTACAAGAGTTTCTTGGTCAGGACTGCAATTTTGATAACATTAATAATATTAGTAGTTCCAAATACAAAGATACTTTAAAGGACTCGATATATCTGTTTGGCAAAAAACTTAATATGATTAATGCTTTGAAATTAGATAATGCTTACTTAAACTTTTGTATTTCTATTAACATTGTGCCCATGGGGTTGAGATTTTACAAACTACCATTGGGCATTGACATAGACAATGAGGTTAAAATGGACTTTAATTCTCTATTTGACAATTTTGGATTCCAATATATGAGACTGGTGATTAAATATAATGATGTGAAGTTGTGCAAACTTTTAACAGAAGTAGAGAAACTTTACAATTTAATAACACAAGACTTAGCATTTTCACAATGGGAGACTTTGTTTTATAAACAATTTGACAATGCGGAATTTAGGGCAAAGAAGGCTCATGAACGTAAGCAAAAAAAGTTACATAGAGATAGGGAACAGTACAAGAATCATACAAATTACACATGGAATAAATTTCACAAGAATTTGGAAGAGCACACTCAGGAATATGACAGACAATATGCTAATAGGGAAAGTGAAACTAACCAGTTTTTTCACAACCCAGGGGGAAGGAACTTTGGGAAGTGGAAGAAAGGGGAAAAATGGAAAATGAAATATTAACACCTGAGGGTCAGAATCTTACTAATGACACAAGTTGCCACGATGGTTCAAACATTACAGTTATAAATAAAATTGTGAGTACATGCAACAATTTTAAAATATATAACTACAGTAACCTTCAATTAGACAAAACACATTTTAGTTTATTATCAAAAGGGTTAAAATTCATCCCAACACCAAAATTTAATGTAGTTAATAATATATTAGAGTTCAAAAAATACATCAGAAAATTAAATTTATCTATGGTGTTTGGAAATAAAGACCAGAAAGTGGAAGTTGCCACTGACTGTTTAAAAAAGAAGAGCAGCTTCATGCCTATTGGCAACCCTAGTATTCAGAAATCTGACAACAAAGTCACCAGAGAATTATACTTAGCTAACAACACATTCAAAGGGTGTAAAATTAAAGGCAATTTGACTGAAAAGGAAATTTTCACTTTAAATGAGTTACAGAACAATAGTAACATCAGAGTTATGAAGCCGGATAAAGAGGGAGGCATCGTTATTTACGATGCCATTACATATAGTAGTATTATTCATGACATTTTGCATGAATCAGGCAACTATACACCTATTTCACAGAATGAGATTAACATTGTCTACAGAAGAATAGACATGTATTTAGAAGAATATTTTTTAGATCAGAGAATATCAGAAGATTTATATCACTACATGTCTGTGGACCATCCCACTATGGCTACCATTGTGGGAATTCCTAAGGTTCACAAGGATTACATCAACCCCCCCTTTCCGGACGATAATCTCAGGCAGCAAGTCAAAGACCTTTCCCATTGGGGTGGTCATTGACAATATTCTGAAACCAATATATGACAATGTCAAACACCTGGTAAAGGATTCTTGGGAATTTTTGAAAAATTACCCTATTTCAAAATATAATATCAACACAATTTTTAGTAGTATAGATGTCATTGACCTATTTAGTAGCATCCCAATTGAGCAAGGATTGGAAGCATTTACCAACTGCTTAAGAAAACACACTAACATGACTTGGGACACAATAACATTATTAGTGGACTTGATGTCCATAGTATTAGAAAACAACTTCATATATTTCGAAGGGGAACTTTTCAAGCAGACCAGGGGAGTAGCTATGGGTGCTGCTTGCACACCCATATTTGCTAACCTGGTCATGCTGGAATGGGAGGACAATTATATTTTCAACAGTACGTACTTCAAGTCCATCTGCTATTACTCTAGATTCTTGGATGACATCTATATTATGTGGAATGATGAGGACAGCTCTTATTTGGATTTTATCACATATATTAACTCCAGCAGTGAATACTTAAAATTCACTGCAGTACATAATAATCAGGGAGTACCATATTTGGACACCCTTGTCTCTGTTCACAATGGATGTTTAAAATCAAACATATACAGAAAAAACACTTTTTCAAATTCTTATATAGATTTTCACAGTTACCATCCAAGAAAGATGAAATGTAACATATACAAAGGCCAATGTATTAGAGCCATGCGAATGACATCTGAACACACTGACATGGTTAAGGAGATAGGATTTATTACATCCTTATTTTCTGAAAGAGGATACGATTCAGTTTTAATGAATGACATATCCAGTTACATTATGGAATTAAGAGATAGTAGGTACACATCATTACTAGGATCAAATGCCTCTTATTTAGGACAAGAATTAGTGTCTAATGACACAACCACAGGAGCTGTCAAAAAATTCAAAAAGGCATGCATTATTGAATTTGGTCCTTTCAGTAATGTAATTAAAGACATCATAACAAGTAATTGGTATATTCTAACAAGTGAACAGGAAATATTGGACAAGGTTGGTAACAAACCAATATTTGTCAACAAAATGGGACGGAATTTAAAGTACTTATTAGAATTACCAAAACATGGATTGACCGACGATAACACACATACTAGCAAATGTGGGGCATGCAACCAGTGCAGTTACATTAATGAAAACAGCCATATTAAGCTAATGAATTTAAACAGGACTAAAATATTTCCATCAAAAGGGAACTGCAAAACCAAGATGCTGGTATATATTGCTTTATGTACGGTCTGTCCTGCATTTTACATCGGGAAGACCGAGAGGTTTTTTAAGCAAAGAATCTATTCCCATACATATTGTATAAAAAAGAGAGATAAGAAGAATGCTCTGGCTAGACACATTATTGAAAAAGGGACTGAACATGCATTCAAATTTGCCATTATTGAGGTCATAAAGAATAACCCAAGAGGAGGTAACACTAGTAATTACTTAGCATATAGAGAATTATATTGGCAGGTGTTAACAGATGCCACATCTACACCAGGCATAAACGACTACATGTCCATTAAACCTCTACTGATGTTAAATGAATGAATTAAACATATATATTTTTTGAGTATATATTTTTTGAGTTTATTACGTAGGCATTCTAAGCAGCCTAGTTAAAGTACACTATCTTAATGTAAACATAATTTCATATATTGTAACATTTACATATTTTTATACAATTACAAGTCTAGTATGTAGTACTCAAGTACACGCAAAATGTAATAGGAGATTAATTGGTTGTGGTTAATTTTAGAAGTTTTATTAATATTGTATAATGATGTTATATCACTTTAAACTGAATTTTTTTAAAACAGCGCTTTTTGGCGCCAATTTTAATTATAAATGTAAGCAAAGCATTGATTTCAACTGTTCTGAGGAAGCTCGCTGTGGTCGCGAGTGAAAGCGCTAAACCTGATCTTTGTTCGTTATATTAAATTTGCATTTTTTACTCTATCCGGTTTGGATTTATTTTGCTGACAGCATTTGTTGTGTGGACAGACCTGTTTGGGAAGTATTATTATTAATTATGTATGGTGTAAATGGTACTTAAAGCTGTGTGTACAAAAGTTGCACTTTGATTCTATGAGTATGAGTGAGAGTTATGTTGGTAACTGGTGAAATTTCTGTAGTGGTTATTAATACATCTGTTAAAGTTAATCATTTCAAAAGTTACATGTTTAAAGTCATATGTAATCCATATAGTAAGTTTTACAGAAGTTGTCATAATTTCCTAGAGTGATGTTGTCTTAAAATTTATGAGTACAGGTGTTGCTCTTCTAAATTATTTACTTCAGTCTCATATGCATTGTATAGACAGGCTTCATATGCAAGTGATAACAGTGTATGGAGGAAGATTTTAGGATCATCTGCAATTTTTACTGGTAGTTCCTTGCACTGTGTGGTCTACCTACAAAATCTACGGATTGCAACAGTATCCCTATCTAGTAAGTGATGTTGATGTTGTGGATATTTATTAAATCATGAATCACAAAACAGTGTTATGCCATATATAATGCTGTTAGAGATATTTTTTCAATGCTTTTTTGTAAGAAAATATATCAGTACTGTGTCAATTAACTATGGATCTGTACTACTTATGGATCCAAAGGTGTGCCGCAGTTTTCCGTAAGTTGTTTAATTGTTAAGTGATTTAGTACTGTAATGTGAAATCCACACAGACTGTGGTGGCATGATGCTGTTGTCTTTAGAACTGTATTCAACAAATATGTAATGTCAGGGTTTCCAATGAAGTTTACAGATATTCCAAGTTATGTTGTTTTTACAGATGTTGTATGACGCTATTCTTGATACTTAACACGTCATGTCAGTATTTCTCACAGATAGTGTTATACAGATGTTTGCTTTGCACAGGAATGCATACTATTTATTTTGACAAATGCTGTTCATTGAATCAGATGCGTAAATGTGCTCATCCATGAGTCTTATCATGTGTGTATCCATGTTATCCAGATGACCTACCATCCCGGAGGAGACAGCTTTTCCCCCTAAGAAAATTACATCACCATTGATGTTCTCCATCAACAAAGAAGGAGACTCCTAGGCCATTCAGGAGATAATGTATGGAGAAATTAAATATAGACAGGCCTCACCAACATGATCAATACCATCGAGGACACAACTGATCCTATGAGGACTCTAGACATCATTACTCAGAAATGATCCTCCATGTATCCAGCAGAGTTACACTTTATGAGCGGTCCAGGGATGTCACCAGTGCTGGCCCACCCCTGATAACATCATATTCTTTTTGGCCTCACTGAATACAGCAAGAGAGCTGCAACAAATCCAAGGTAGTGCGATTACAGTGAGTGTTCCACGACAGACATGGATGTATACATGTTCAGTACTGGGATGAGTATTTTGACAATCACTGCATATTACATAAGCATGCACATTCATGTATTTCTGTGTTTGATTTACAGCAGCAGAGATGAGTAGTGAACAAACTTCCACACAAAGTAAGGATGATAAATGTAAGTATAATTACATGTATTGGTAGATCTGAGTTACAGACAGAGCAGTGCAAACTGCAGCTGTAATATTTATTGTATTACTATTCACAGGTCCATCTACATCGGGCCTACCACAGGATACAGCAGGTGAATATCTCTGTACTGTTGCTGTACACACTACCTTACTAGTGCCCCCACCTCATGTAATATCACTGCTGTTAACTGTTATATTGTTGTTTCTATAACCTTCAGCACTGCAGGTGCATCCAGTGGAAGGTCAAGTAGCAGATTATCAAGTGACAAAAGACCAGGTATGTTACAGTAACATTGTCAGAGCTATCAACAATGTTTAGCACACATGATGACTGAAATTTTTGTGACTATTTGTCATTACAGTCCCTTCTGGTGTACAATTTCAATGTACATCACATGAGTATTTGCAGACCATATTACTGTATTGTATATGTGATGTTGGCAGTATTAGTTTTGAGAACTATATGACTGTTCTGCCTTTCTGTTTACTTTCCCACTGCAGGATCCACAATATAAACGCAACCTCTACACAGTATTTGTCCTTAAGTGCACATATGAGTGGTATGTGTATGTCACACATTCAGTCTTTTTTTAACTGTGTTCACCTGGTACATGTTATGAATGATGTCATCCGTAATGTCTTTTTTCCCTACACTATCTGAAGTTCAGCACAGTGGATCAGCAACAACATATCCCATTCTTGTTTGCCTGGTGTGTTGCTCTGTTTTTATGCATCACATATGGCATGTATTTTGTCCATATTAATAGATTATGTGGTTATGGAATGGACATTCTATGAAACAAGAATAAATACATTAGACTGCAAGTGAAGTCAGTATTATGTGCAACACTGCAGTAAAATATATATGCCAATTGTATTATATATTCATCATGTGCTATAGGCACATTGTCCTAATCTGTGCCTTTGTACCTTTTAGCACATCAACTGTCTTTAGCATCCAGCTGCCCATCTAATGACTATGATGTTGTTCATGATGTGTCTCATCATGGTAGTATGGCCCCTAGCACATAGGATATTGAGTTTTTTGGAGAGTCCATCTGTGAAGTTGACATGGATGTTGTATCAAATGTTTCCTGTGGAGGCCCAATTGTCTATGGTTTCATAGGATGATAACACAGTGGATGCTAAACAGGGTGAGGCCATTGATCAATACACCACAGTTGGGGGCACTGCTGCTGGCAGATCCACAGAGGAACCAGACAGAGGTCTTCAACATAGATGTAGGTGAGCAGATGTTGGACAAAACCAGTTGTCATAGGGTGGGCACCTCTTAATGCAGGCAAATGAATGGGCACAGTTACACCATTGTTTAAGGGTCTATGTTCTTGCCTGTGCCACAGATTGTGTGGCATACTAGATGTATGTCATGCATGAAGGACAAGCATGCACACATGGTGAGATTATGGCTGCATATTTTGCTCAGGATGAGAGTCTGCTAGCTGTGACACAGTCAGTGGAAAACCTGGCCTGTGCAGTACTGCACCAGTGTCATACTACTAACAGCATTCTGTGTTCCATGCACAGAAGATTGCAACCTGTGAGAGGCAGGCCACCTGTTTGCAGAGCCACTATCGGCCATTGAGAATCCCTGTCCATGGGCTAATCTACACAGATATCAACTGCTGGCACATCTGCTGAGATCCCACTAGTCACAAGGCTTTCAAATTAAAGTCATGCTCCTTCAAATGAACATGGTATCATACCTCAGTCCATCTCCTGTCTGGAGCATACAGGACAGGATGTGTCTGTACATGATTCTGGCAGGGAAAACCATGGTGTGAGGCATCAGCAAGATCAAACAAGACCATGTTAGAGTATGTCCAACAGAATAGTATGCAGTTGACTCATTATTTCAATGCCACTCTGCTGTGATATGTGTTTCTGAAATAAAAATGTCTGCATTATGTCATGTGTGATTTCTCTTTTTCTTTGTTATCATTTTATACAGATATGTAAGTGTAGCACTGATGTGTATTCCCTATTGTTGAATATACAGTGATAAAACAGAATGAGTGTGTATGCATACCTTTGTCAGTTGTGCCCTGAGTTGATGTTTTTATTTTTGACACATTTGCATATGTTCATGCTGGAACAGGTTAAGATCTTGTTATGTGTGATGCTCAGTGTGTACATCTAGTGGGTACTTGCCAATAGATGCAATGTGTGTTGCTGTTGTAGGGCAATACCTGAACATCAATGTTTAGGGGCAACACCTGAACATCAGTGTTTAATCTGTGTACACATGTACAAGTGTACACCGGACGCATGCTCTATGGTGTTTTTAACTGTTGCATGTGCTCTACTGTAGGCATCCTGTGCAGGGTTAGATGGATCACTGTATGTGGTCATTAGCCACTGCTCAAGAGGATAACCGCAGTCACCTGTTGGGAGAGTTAAAACACTTTTGTTCAGACTGGATATTGTTGACAGGGGGGTTCTTCAATTGCATCCTAGCTGTGTTCCTGTACTTACACAAAAGCAATCCATCTGGAATTTCACCATACTGGAATGCAGCCTTGATTCCACTTTCCCTCCAAATGCCAGCATCATGGACACTTAATTGGTGTGTAGTTATGATATTTGCTATGCTGCCATCTGCTGCACACACAGCTTGGCAGTTGATGGATGGCAATCCCTTTTATACATTGGTCTGCTTCTGAATGCACTGGTGTCTTGATAGGTATGTGCGTGTGTAATCTATTAGTTTGCAATGTTGTAGAACTGGTGCATTACAGTTCTCTACTCCATGGGTGTTGATGGGAAGTGTAGGTAATCATCTGCTTTGCTACACATTGCTGCCAGGAATTTGGCCAGTGTATGATTGGCAACTGTCCGTGATACTCCAACAGCATCCCCCCATATGTCTTTTTAATGTCCCAGATGTGATTATATCCAAGCTGAGACACACTTTGGTTTCAAGGGGGGTGGGGGGGTTTCCTCACAGGGTCTGCAAAGACGTGTGGGACAGCCATGTTACAGACAGCCTGCACCATTTCCCTGTCTAGACAGTATCTGTCAATTATTTGCTTATCTGGCAACTGCTCTCCTTGAAGTCTTACTCTGACACTAGTTGGCTGCCTTTTAGAATGTACTGCCACATCCTCATTTATGCCTGATAGTGTGGTGTTGGATAATTATAACCACACTCATATTAGGTTTTGTGGAGGAAACTGTCAAACCAAAATGGTCATTTATCTTGCCATATGTAGGACCTGCTCTGGGTTCTACATAGGCAAGACCCAAAGGAGGCTTAATAGACGTACTTATTCTCATCTATACAGTATCAAAAGAAAGGATGATAAAAATGCGATTTATAGGCATATTAAAGCACATGGTGACAATCATTATTTTAATTTTGGTATTGTAGAGACTTTGAAGGTCGACCCAAGAGGGGGAGACTTCAAAGGTTTGCTCTCATATAAAGAACTTAGGTGGCAAATTTATACTGATGCTTCTGTTTTACCTGGTCTTAATGATATCATATCTATTAAACCTTTGCTGTCTTTGAACTGAACATAGTTTTAGGTATGTATTGTATTGAGTCAAAGGAACTTTAGTGTTATTCAGGTATACATTAATTGTACAAAAGTTTTCATATTCTCTGTGACTATTTTACATTTTGATATATATTTTATTTATATATTTTTATTTATCATTTATTATTCATTATCATGTTTATTATTATGTTTATTATTATGTTTATAATTCATTATATTGTATGTTATATAATAATCAATTATGGTAGGACTGTTGGGTTAGGCAAGGAGTGTATATGCTTTTAAATTTTGTATGACAGATTCAAATGTTTTGGCGCCAAAAAAGCTATCTAAGATCAGATTTCGTCAGTTACTGTGTTCTGATGAAGCTTGTGTTTATACAAGTGAAAGCGCTTAGCCTTGGAGTCTGTATTTTTATTTGATTAAATCTTTCACAGCTATTTGTCGCCTTTTGGGTTATTTGTTTTAAAATTTACTGCTTGAAGTTGTTGGCAAATATCAATAGAGCAGCGGTGTGTAGATTTCCCAAGACACGGAGGTGCACTGTGATACAGTGTTTTTTTTTGTTTTTTTTGTTCTTCAGTTTTTCCATTGTTCGCACTAGTGATTTTCCTCATTTATGCCTTGCATCACTACTGCTTGTTGCAGTATATCAATAGCGGTTCCATTGTTATTTTTTTTTTAGTTTTGCTATGGATTTTACCACCATAATCTGAGGTATTCACCTGAGTTCCTTGGGGTTCATAATGTATGCACTGACAATTTCTGGAGTGAAGTCAGCATAGCTGTTCATCGCATTTGAGTTGTGTTGTGTGCGTACGATATGTTTTGGAATCACGCTGTCATGTGCAGAATCCCTACTTATCCTACACCGAATACTTAAATAATCAGTCTGCCTTCAGTGTGTCTTCTTGAATTGCATTTACAGCAGGTGCTCTGGGTCCTTCCTTCAGTGTACTGCGCTGTCAGTAAATAACTTTTGTGAACTTTACGGAATACGGCCAATAATGTTATTAGACTGAAACAACAACAACACATGCTCTGCCTGGAATGACCTTTATTTTTTAGCAATATTTTTCCTACTGAGATTATGGAGACTTTACTGGAGTAAAATGTAATGAACATGATTATTTTTAATAGGTGCTGCAAGTCACATGACTAACAGTAAACTTATACCTGTGGAAACATGAAACAAGTAAATAGATATTTAAATCAGTTCAAGGCAATTGTACTATCCAAACACATAGTTAGTCATAAGGATGGTGAGATGGTCAGCTTTTCTGAGGAAAAAAGAGTTATATTGACTATTATTTAAATTTTCCACTGCACCATCTGGTCTTAATGAAGCAGTAAGCATAAACACCCTTTTTAAGCTGAAATCTAAGCTGCAGTCAGAAGGTAGATATTTATTTTTATTATGTAATATGACTTTAATACCTTTTTTAGACAGTTACATGTCTGTTTAATTTTATTCTATTATTATGGTATGTTAAATATAGATGAATGTACTGTGACCATGTACTTCATTTTGTCCTCCCTCCCTCCTGTTCTGACCATCCTGCAGATGTTATTTTAACCACTTTTTGTGATATTCTCCCTCACATCCCTGTACCATTAAGACTGACTGCGGCTGTTGCATTTCTCTAGACCATGATCACCTATATTTATTTCCTTGGCCTTTACCTGTCTGATCACTTTTGTTTTGCAATGCCTTTATTTTCTCTTATCCTTCTAGGAATGCTCAGTTATGTACGGAGGTATTTTTGTAGCCACCTAAATTTTTTGTCATTCCTGATTCCACATGTGGATATTTACTGGTGTTCTACCTGTATGTATCTTCATGTATTATATGCCTGACTTGAAGCAGATGCTCAGCTGTTTTAATCAACTAGATAGTGGCCACTTGATATTCCTACTCTCTCCATATTACAGCCATTGCACTTTTTGTACCTGTTGTCTTTTAATCATCAATCCACTTCATGGAAAATCAACTCATGTATTCTCTATCACCAGTATAAGAGTCAGATAGTAGGGGTCATCATTCAGACAGCCATCCAGCCATCAGGTGTGTGTTGAAGGTTTCTTCTTTTTGGTTTTCTCTTCCCTAATACAGTGACTTGGCAATGCATAGCAGAGCAGTGTACAAAGGGATGATAGCAGAAGATATCCCATCACTTCCAGAAGGTCATTTGTTTCAACTATCCCTATCCCGCTCTCACAGGGCATAAACTGCGAGTTTCCTGGTCTCCACCTGGATGCTAGCACTGCAAAGTGTGCCTTGGTTTGCAAAATCCTTTACTCCTTCCTGGAAGAGCTCAGAGTTCCACGATCCTTCTCTTCACCACCTCCATACCTGTCTCATTCAGTGCCACATCCCCTAGTTAAACCTCCTCACCTTTACTAATGACCAAAGATATCCTGTTGTTTTGGAATATTTAGTAAACATATGTCCAGTGAACATGATGTCATATTTCAATTTGTGACAAACAGTATTGGTGCCTTGTAGATCTTGAAGATTTTGGTTATGGGTACAAAGATTTGGTAGTGCTTGCAGAAGTTTGGAGCCTTCAGAGCCATTGAATTATGATAAAATACCGTGACACACATGGCATTGCTGTGCTTGCAGTGTTTAGTACACACAGTGCCATTTCACTTTTGCAGTGGATCAGCTACTCTCAGCTCTTCACTGCATAGTGCCATCTTTGTGTAGAAAATACCCTTAGTTAGTTGTGGCCATTTCAGTTTCCTACATACATTACGTTTGAGTGTCCAGCTGTAGTTAGAAATGATCAGCCTATTATGTTGAAATATGCAGCAAAGCAGGTTAATGATTTCATGACTGTCTGTGTTTTCAGTGGTTATTAGTTTAAGTAATTCACTAACATTTGCTAGGAAACACAATAGCAAAATATTTCTGATCAGACAAATGAGTGATCATTAAAAAAGATTATACCTTTTTTATAACTTGCCGTTTCATTATTTTTTTAAAAACTTTCATGATTTGAAGCTTAGCTTACAATATGTTTATAGTTTTTATTTTAAAATGAACCATTTGTCCAAAGTCTAAGGAAGATAATTACTGAAAAGTGGAGTACAAAAATAAACTTTTGTCTAAAATGTCTTTTTCTAGTTGTTGTTATATATTGCAAATTAAAATGTTTTTTTCTTTTCTCCACATCAGATATTTACTTTTCCTTCCCTTCAGACGGTATGAGGGCTATAAAATTGATCAGGATTTAATCTGTAATTAAGAAAAAGTTCTGAAAGAAACCTTGTTCAATTTCTAAAAGGTAGCTTTATTGCACAAATTGTTAGCACATCTACTAACTCTTCTATTTTAATGTGGCTGTTTAGAACTGAATGAGTTCTTTGATTATAATGGATTGAAAGAATATCCTGGCTGTATTCCTGCCTATCACGCAACTACATAAAGTACATGAAGCAACCTTATATCTCTTAAATGATTTCAGAAGCAGGAAAGGAAAATGAAGGCATTTGTTTTCTTCTGGTAAACAATGCCAGCAGCATGAGATAGAATTATAAATGTAGTTTGAAGTTACTCTGAGAAATCTCAGAAGACAAAATTACTGCAAACAAGATACTTGTCTTCAATACTTTTTTCAAAGTTAAGAAAAACAAAATCAAACAGAATAATTTTTATTCCACTTTATTTATTTATTTTTAAAAAGGCAATCATGCACATGAGTAGCTCCACAGGTGCGCAGTAGTAAGTCCCACATAAACCCTCAATATTCAAGTTGATGTCTTCCCCCCTGATCACATGAATATTAATCAGCACTTAGGTCAAGGGGCACTGCAATTACCTAATTTATTTTGTTTTTTATGTTTTTGCAGTTCCCGTATGGGGGCCCAACCTCCCACAACCCCTGCAAATTAAATATACCAACTCTGATTACATACTGTATTGAAGAAATTGGTACATTTTATGCATGATGTCATCATTAAATCTGCACAAACATAATTTGAATACATCACGGTCATTTGGCATGTCACTCATGCAAGTGAATCCCACACCATGCCCACATCTGCGCAAACCGCCCAGGGAGGACCACCAAAAAAAAAAAAAAAAAAAAAAAAAAAAAAAACAAAATGCTCATGCTTACAGAATCAGAAAACTTTGCCAATAATGGGTATTTTCAAGTTGGAATGTTTTACCATATAATTAATTGTTTATAACTCTGACTATGCTATAAATAATGTAAGAATTCACAATGTGCATGGTATTTATTTTTTGAAAGAAATATACTCCTTAATTTTTACCCAAAGCTGATATGGCAGTTTCTCTGCATGCCAGCTTTTCAAGTAATTGTCACATCATCTGTGGTATCATAATGGCAAGAAGGAATATTGACATCTCAGACATTTGAAAACGAAAGGAAACAAAGCAAATAGGTCGATCTCCAGTTCTAAATATAGAGTCAATTAGAAGTCTTAAAGCTAATACACCACAAGCAATATTTTAGTGTGTGAGCTGTCAGCCACAGATAAAGTCTCATCTCACCTATTTCAAGGATACATTAAAATATTGTGTAAGACATAACCTCTAATGTTGAGCAAAGGGTGCCATAGAAAGATAAACTGATGACAGACCCAGGTAAAATCAATACTGTCACTACAGGTCAGTGGAGATGTTGCCCCAGGAAATGGTTAAACTACAGATTATTTTTTGTTAATATAAAACTACATCAGGGAAGCAAAAACCTCTATAGTAAAAATACTATTATGTCATCATAGCAGTCAGTATCCAGCCATTTTGGTGTATAACAAATTCAGAAATAGTACATGCTTAGAATAATGCAGTGACATAGGCACTGTAAAACAGTCAAGATATAGTGTGGTGTTCATAGTCACTGTAATTATGTATAGCGAGGGTTTAGCCAGGCTCTGGCTATGTGAAACTTTAGAGTGATTCATAGAGGCAGAGAAGTTGCATATATAGGCAAAGGTTAACTCGTTATAACTTTGCTGACCAAGAAATTATTGATAGATTTAGAGTAGGCAGGAATATTGTAAGGGCTTTAAAGAGTTTGTATGGCCAACAGATGTGGACTAGGGGATGCATGGTCTTCTAATACCAGAAGCTTACTGCAGTTTATTATGGTAGACTTAAGTCTATTGGCATAATATGAGGC
>NC_056746.1:1225079588-1225234588 GCF_019279795.1 Protopterus annectens | reverse complement strand
TTTGAATGTGCAAACAACCCAAAAACTTGTGGGCATGTCTAGGCAACATTTCTCTTTATTGTAATCAGTGCCACTAACAGGGACTTAGCATATTTGTATATAGGATTATTGTCATTCTTTGCAATTTGGTCTTGTCCACATATGAACCCTGAGACTACGAATAGTACTTATAATGAAAAAATATTTCTTTTTCATTGTTTTGGAGTTATTATCCTTTAATATAATTCAATGATGTATGTCATTCCAACTTTTTTGACACTGTTTAGGTGAAGTGCTTTATACTATTCCTCAAACTTTTTCAATCATAACTGCAAGAAATGTTCCAAATGATAAAGTAATTAAAAATAATTACAATAAAATGATAACACCGATAAATGACTCATATAATGAGTTATAGTAATGTATATTTAAACTGTTTTGAAACATATCCCTTTCCAGGGACTAGGCTTTGTCCTGGAATAGAAGCTTCCAGGGAATTTTAGTAGTATGCCAACCATTGTCTCATACTTCAGTGAAGCACTACCTTTAGAAAATAAAAATAAGTTGTGATGAGGTTTCATTCTAACTGGATCTAACTATTGACTGAAGTCCATAGAAATGAATAGCAAAGGTAGCATATGTTGGAAAAAGCAATGGTAGTAAAGTCAGAACAAGGAAATAACACAGATTACTCTTACAAGTCCCTGATCATGACCAAACCATTATGTCTGAGATGTGGATGCCAAGAAATTCACCACAACATCAAAGCTTGAAATGGATCTTATCATCTATGTGGAAAATACATAACTAGTTAGTTATGATCAAGAAAAATCCATAGTTCTTTTGTAGTATACTGGAGTTTCAGCTGCTTCTATGCATCACTAGATACAGAAAAGAATGTTAAAGCACAAAGTGATTTATAGCTTTTTGAAGCCCTAAAATATGCAGTGCAGCCATACAGAGACTAACAAGAAGTTTAGAGCTCCTCTGGCAGACAAGCAGCTAAAATCTGTTATATATTTCTGTTTTTCTTTTATGCATGGCAGGAAGAAGGATATACGACTTTTAAAATCAGTTTTAGATACATACTGCTGTTCGGTGGTGGATTCTGTGCATGCCCTAGCATGACACTACATCACTGAAGCTCTATGACATGCATGATAAAACTTATAATGCAAGGAGTGCCATGATTACTGTCTGAAATCCTGAAAAAAAAACCTGTTTAAACATGCTCTTAGGGTAAGACCCAGTCTTAACGATGCATAGGTGTGCTTAGCAAAAGTTGTTAAAGCCACCCAGCCCAGTTAAGATTAGGTGTCTCATTAGGGACTAAAACTGGACTGTGCTGGCTGGCAAATAACAGCAGATGGAGGTAGATCAACTTTTTAAAAGCTATTAATACTTTACATTGTCACACTTGCAAATGAAAAATGTGTGGCAGAACAAAGTGCCTGAGACATTTTAAAGCCATTAGTTGTACTGAGAAGTATTTTGTTTCTGTGTGTTGTCCATACCACTCAACTCTTCCTAATTTGCAGTATGTCCATATTTTGCCTCATATTTTTCCGTGTCCCTCATACTTTTTTTTATTTTCTGGCAAATTATTGGGGATTACAATCAGCCAATAACCAGTTAATAATGCCATACAGTAGAGTTTCATACTTATTTTTGTTAATAAAATGCATGCTGATTCAAAAGCTGTTTTCTTAACATTTAAGTAAACTAGAGCAATATTTAAAAATTGTCCCTGATTTCGATCTTTTGTCTACCCCATTATTTTTGGAATTTTCCAAAACTGAGGATATGCTTTATCTATTTAGCAGCACCAGCTCTGTCATTTGCTTTCAAATCTAATAAAAACAATCCACAATTTTTAATATAATTGGTAGTACAAGGAAAAATTAAAGGTTCATATGTTACAAAGAATAATTAAGGGTTCATACCCTGTACTACAAGGAGTAGCTCATTAATAGTTCATTGTGTACTCATCCTCAGCAAGTAGCCCAATATAATACATTACACATGTTACTGCAAAAAAGGAAGTTCAATTAAAAATGCAGTCATAGCTGATATTTTAACATTAAACTTGAAGACTTCATATTACCCAACTTATTGACAGACCCATAATTAACAAACTCAACAATGAGCAAATCAAGAAAACCATGGATTGCACCTAAAGAACATAGTTCGTATGATGATGAGCTTGTTTACAGTCGATTCCTTCATGTATGTCTTATGTGAAGTACTTTGAGAGGCAGTAACTACGTTTTTATTCACCTACACACATGCATACATGATGACGGCAAACTGGGCGCTATAATCGACTCTCCAGCCGACACAAGCATCCTCCAAAAGGGCCTCATAGAAACAGACAACTGGTGCCAGAGCCATGGCCTCAAGGTAAACACCAAAAAGTGTATAGTCATCCCCTTTGGCAAAAACAAAGTGCCCACAAATTACCACATATGTGGTAATCCATTAAGTACGGAAGATGTAATTAGGGACTTGGGGACCCAAGTTGATAGCAATCTCTCATTTGACAACCACGTGGCCAAAGTGGTTAGAAAAACATTTTATATAGCCCACCTAATCATGAAGGGATTCACATCTAGATCAGGGGAGGTCATCGTGCCTCTTTACTCATCCCTCATCAGGCCCATAATTGAGTACAATGCCCCTTTTGGGATGTACCTTACCAGACACCTGCAGCAACTGGAAAGACCCCAAAAGTACCTCACCAAGAGGATCAAAGGGCTCAAACAGATGCCATATGCTGCCCGGTTAAAGAAACTCCAGCTCTACTCAGTGGCATACCACCTGCTCAGAGGCAATCTGTGCCTGACGTATAAAGCCATGTCCAACCTGGAATTAATGGACATGCTGCACCTCAGAAAATCCAAATCCCATCAAGCTACGCACTCGAGAGACTTGAACCTCAGCACTGAAATAAATAGGACATGCTGGAGGGACAGATTCATAACCCAGAGGCTCCCTTCACTCTGGAATAAAATCCCAGTCCAGGTTAGGCAGAGTCCCTCATTGACTCTCTTCAAGAGGAATCTTGATGAGTGGATGGGGGATTGTAGGTTTGCCCCGGGTATCACTTCTGTGTCACTGTTAGACAGAGGCACAGTATACTAACCTCGAAAAAGGGCATAGCAAAATTAATTTTAAAAAGGGTGGCGAAAGCCAAACACACTCTGGCTAGGCTTATAAATGCCCTAGGGCAGATAGCCTAGTATGAACCTATGAACCTATGAACCTATACATGCACACAGATGTGACCATCTAGTATAGCATTTTATATGACTGTGGACAGTCAGATGTTTGCTTGTTTTCAAATTAATGAACAAAAGTGTGAATTATAACCAAGAAAAGTATTTCAACTTACTGCTGTTAGAACCATACAGTGCAACCCACTGCTACTCTCACTCCATCCCATCCTCAACTCAACACTCATGCAAAAAAAAAAAAAAAGATATCAGGAAAAGATTTTAATTATTTCTCTTATATACTTAGAAAGTTTCTAGAATAACAATCTTACCATTAATAAGTACTTCCTTTATTTCCAAAACATTTTATTAAAATTTAAGATAACTAACAAATCAAAACAATTAACAACTTTTAAGAACTAATTAGCATTAAGTAATAAAAATTCATACATAATAAACAACATACTATTTATAAAAGGTGTCTATCAAAACAAAACAGTAATATATTATACAATATATAATATAGATTCAAGTCTTATCATATTCAATTTTCCCTAATGCTTCTTTAACTTTTAGCCATGAGTTATAGTATGAAGTGATTCTATCTGTTCTCTTCTTGACTGTAGATATTTCCATGAGTGAAACATTGATACTAATATTCTTGAACTCTTTAAATGAAAGTGTAATTTAATTTTTCCAGTTCATTGTTATAACTTTGCATGCAATGGTTAGTAAACTCCATAAGAAGGTATATTTAGATCTGGGAAAACTTTTGTGAACAGGTACACTGAATAAGACCAATTATTTATTTAGAATATATCATAAAACGTATGTTGCCAATCAACTTTAATCTGTAATTGACATCTCCAATAACCTAATTCTTTTGTAAACATCAATTCCATTTTATTAGGGGTAATAATACATATATGTAAGAATTTACACATGAGTAGTCTCCACTGCAAGGATGTTTCCAAGATATTAACATTATTTTTTTCTTTATCATTAGGTAGCTGTTTATTAATTAATATATAATAGTCCCAAAACATTTCTTTATAATATAATTTTGTGTTTTGACCAATTTATGTAATTTGGATAAACACCCTTTCCCTGAAATGGGTTGATCTCCTTGAATAATCACAAATTCTATAAGTTTTGGAACAGAATCTTTAAGAGTTTTGTTCATTAACTCAAATGTATTAATAAATTCTCTAAGAGATTTTATTACTAACCACTTGTCTACAATTATACTGTATTTAGACATGATATAATCAGTTTTATGTATTTTCTCAGAATCTATTAATTGATACCAAAATGATGTTTCTCTAAATTCAATCATATTTGAAGTATTATAAGTGCTTAGTTAACTTGGGGTTTAAGCTAGGGGTAACAGTAAAAATGGCCAAGTTTTAAACTTGGATTTTTATTTATAAAACTTTTAAAAGTATCTAATGTTTTAGATACATACAAAGAACATATTATTTTATTCTTTGTCTCCAAAATGTATTGTCTTAACATCCAGTGAAATGTATAATTTAAAATCTTACTATTCCACAGTAAATGTGAATGATTGGATTCTAACTAAATTGTTTCTTGTATTTTTTCCAATGTAAAGAATGTATTGGATTTAACCACAAACTTACCCCCGGATTCACGAATCCTCCATGTAAGACTTAATAAGTCTTACTCGGAGGCTGCAGTTGAACGGTATGACATCAGCATGCCATGAAAATTCATGGGGATACGCTGACTCAACCGTAACTCTTACACGGACCGAGTATGAAAGCAGTGGGCGTGTCCGACTGCCGAGCAGTCTAAATGTCCATGCCCCTGCAAGAGTAGTAAAAGCAAAATGTCAACACACAAGAGCGAGTTCGCTCAAATGTACTTGCACCCAACACCACACTCCCTGACACTGTAAACCACCATCACAGTTATAAAAAGTAAAATATTTATTTATTTTTTTTTAAAATCCATGATATAACTGCCCGTATTTGCACGTGTGTGCACGGGTGTGCCCATTGCTTAGCTATAGTTAGCAATTCTGACATGGAAGAGCATAAGAAAGAATGTTTATGCCCACCACACCAAATTGCTATATCGTAATGGTAGTGCGTATGCACAAAGAAGAGGCATTCACAGTTCAAGTCCCACCACTCCCCTTCTTATTTATGTTTTAAATCAGTATTTGAAATAATACCAGACATATATGATTAAAATATTATTAAAAGCAGTGAAATGGCCAATGTATCAGTGAACAAAATATATATTTTTAAAGGATCCAGATATATAATAGCCTGCCGTTAAGCAGCGATTTACCCAGCTAAACAGAGGTGCCCATAGTTTAATAGTGCTTTACACAGTTAAACAGAGGTGCCCATAGTTTAATAGCACTTTACCCAGCTAAACAGAGTTGCCCATAGTTTAATAGCACTTTACACAGCGCAATAGAGTTGCCCAAAGTTTAAAAGCGCTTTACCCAGCGCAATGTGTTTGCGCGGACGTGCGCGCCGCGCCAACCTGGGCACCAGGGAGCAAGGTAGAGCTAAGTTGCTTAAATGGAGCCACACCCCTAGCCTGTCTAGACAGTATTAAAATAAAAGAATGACAAGGTTCGAACCCAGGATCCTGTGCATCATAATCAAAGTACAGAACCACTAAGCCATAACAGCTTAGGAGAAACAGCCACTATTAGCATACATATACTTAGAAATGGTAGATTAACCATTACTAAGCAGGTCTGCAGGCAGCTTAGAATTCTCAAAAATGGCCAATCACAAAAAAATGTGAGAAATGCGGCATATTTAAGCCCCATAGGCGGGAATACTCGTCATAACTGATTGTTGCACACATTTGCAGTCAGAATAGCAGGTGCAGGAGAGGGTTCACGCTTCTGAGCGCAACGTTAGGGCATTGAGGAGTCCAAATACATGGTTTGGCTCCTTGTCCACCATCACGAGTCAAGACACTTGCAGGGCCAGTTACAAGGGATGGAGTACAAGGCAGAGGCTTGGAACCGGTTAGCTCGTGACCTCACCAATGCCACAGGCATTCCTCGGACTGGTGAGCAAGTCCATCACCACCATGCAGACCTGAAGAGATGAAAGCAGGACCAACTGAACCAGTGGATACAGGTGGCCCGTGGGATGCGGAATGCCCCACAACTGAGTATGTAGCCATGGAATGCAGTATGTAAGAATTGATAATGGAGTATAAATAATGGATAGGTATGTCTCAATAACCCCTCATTTACTTTACAGCTGCAGGTGACCGTGCTATGAATCAGCAAGCCTATGCTGATAGGCTGCTAAGGCTGCGCCACCAGGCAGGTTAGTGATTATTCTGCATGTATTGTTATATAAAATATGGGAGAGAGCATGAAAGAAAGTATTGTAGTCCAATAAAACAGCCATAAAATTGCCTGAATAAGTCCTCTGCATGTACTGTCAGATAAAAACGTCAGAGAGGCAGAAAAAGAGTATAGTAACCCATTAAGAAAGGTAACATATATCTGGAATAATATCTCTGCAGGCACCGTCATATAACATAACTGAGTGAGACTGAAAAAAGATTGTTCTAACCTATTAATAAAGGTATAATATGTCTTGAACATGTCTGCCATATACACCATTAAAACAAATAAAGGAGTGAGCCTGTGGAAAAGTGTGTAATGTCATTAATAAAGGTCTACAACCCAGAGTGTGTCTGTGTCACAGAGTCTGAAATGTTGTTGTACCCTTGCATTATACAAACATCACTGTTTGAAAAGGTGCTGGCAACCCAGAGTTGTGCAGTCCCCTATAAAGTGGGTGATGGAAGTGTCAGTAACTGTGAAACATATATATAGTCCACAACAGTCAGTTACTGGCTGGCATGAATAAGTAAATCTGGCACACATGTAGCATGTTATTTTTTCACCAAAAATGTGAGTGTGTGTCAATAAATGCAGGGTTCTGTATAAATCGAAGTGAAAATGTCACGTGAAAACATCCCAGATATGTAGATAAAGAAATATAAATGCAATCAAGAAATATGTAGTAGTAACATCTGCATCCTGGACAGTTAGTATGTCAGATATAGGTCAGGCATATATTGAACTAGCCAAACCCATTACACAACCTAATGTATGGTGGCAAGTGTAATTATACATGTAGGGGATATACACTTGCAGTCACTAGGAATGTAGTGTAGATGAAAAGGTCATTAAAAGATGTTAACCGAGGTTTTTTCTACACCCTACTGTATGTGCATAAACCATGCAATTCCACACCTCAATGTGTATGTGTAATCTTAAATATTTGTTGGGACATATGTCCTATTGTTCTATAAATATTTGCATTCACGTTGATGCATGTGCCTTGTTTAAACACCACAATCATGGTGGCCTGTTGCTACCAAACATCCCTGCGTGCTGTTGGAATAACCACTGTGGTTCAATATATGCATGAGTTATGCTTGCTGTTCAGCTGTTGTACCCTTGGTGTGTTGGGTTAATGGGAATATTATTGCATGCTGTTACAACTAATCTGGAATGCTGTTTTGCTTATGTTGTAATTAAACACACCTAATCACAGAACGTATGGGAAGGCCGGTCCCAGCGGACCCACCTGTCCCACCTCAGCCGGCGAGTACACCTGGCACCTGCAGGTCTGGTGTCCAGCCTGGGCTCCCCTCCTCCGTTGGTCCTGTGCCACCTTTGGGTGGAAGCACTGCAGGGGATGGGGCTCATCCCCCCATTGCAAGCGTGGGTGGAGAAGGGCCACCTGTCACCTTTCGAAGGGTCCGGGCTGTGGTGCGTAGGGAGTTCCAGCATACAGTCGCTGATCCCCTATGCCAGCTTGAGGCGAGAGTGGCGCGTCTCTCGGGTGAGCCTGCCCATCCTACTCAGCCCCCAGCACAGCCACCATCGGGGCTGTGAAGGTGCAGTGGTGACTGCCCATGGGTGGGGATCTCAGTTCCACTGCTACCATCTGTGGGCTCATGGGCTTGTGATTTCCAAACAACCTTCCCCATCAATTGTGTTCACCCACCTCGTATGTCGAATTCTGCCCCTGTATGCTACTTGCTTGTCTTGTCTGTTTACCTCCCCAACCTACCTCCCCAAATATACCTACATCCCCTACCTCACATCCCACTCTCACCTGAAAAAAAAAAATAAAAAAAAGGGCAATCTGTTCCCACAAAAAAATTATGCCCCATACATAGCTGCCCATTTCGCACACATGTCCGCTGGGCATGTAAACTGATAATTATAATTGACAGTACAACATACTCTGTTGTTCTCACCCCTCTCTCAGGGGTGGAAGGTTGCAAATTTCACACCAAATTACGAACATATGCACAGCTGTTGCTGGTAAAGAAATGGACAGCTATGAGCCTTCCCTACACCCTTCCTGCACATCTCAGCTGGTTACCCTACTGTCTTTCCCCTCTTTGTGCCACCCTTTTTCACCACTTTCTTATCTCACCATTTTCTTTTCTTTCAAAGAAATTAGCGTGGGGGGTTAGCGGGAGTAAGCACTTTAAGCAGTAGTAAGCGGGTTTAAGCAAGTGTGCGCATGAGTGCGCTTAGCTAAGCATTGCTAAGCATCGCGCAAACCCGCTTGCAACTGCTTAAAAGTGCCTTAGTCATTCTGTATGACAGGGCCCTTGTATTGCTCAGCAGCAAAATAAAATACACCTGTCAGTCTCGAACCCCAGACCTTGGGCTCACCAGTCTTCATGAAGTACCACTACACCACAGCAGATATACAATAACTTGGTGCTGAAAGAAATATATCATGCATTACAATGAGTGAATGTAAAGGGAGAATAGGAATGGCATAACACAAATCATGTTCTGTTGCCTTAACCAGCATGTGTTGTGGAATTGCATGACATGACTGTGAAAAGAGAAGCAGCCATGCTAGTAGGGAATAATGTTACAGTAGCAACTTACAAACCCCACACAGTATCAGAGCAGGATAAACACTGGCATATTTGAATAGGTCAGAGGCCAGACCTCCCAACTGTGACTGGTTTACAGGGATGTCCCTGATTTGCAAACAAATGTTAGCTGTGCCCCTCAGACTCCCTGTGAAATGTAGTAGCAGTAGGCAGAAAGTTGGGGAATCCCACTTAATGATGAATGTCAATAAGTGAGAGTAGACACTGCTTGCATGTCAAAAAAGGTGTAGTAATACATATGCTCAGAATCCCCCAAAGTCGCAACTGCAAAATATCTGAAATATATCACTGGTGAATCCCACTGATATGTACCTTTCCCTGAGGCTGTTCAAATATATACATGAGAGTATTTGAGGCCTGGAAGTGTCAGAAACACACAGGCATACCAGCCTGTCTGCTGTTACACACTCTGCAAATAGCTATAGAATGAATTCTACAAGCATGCCCTTATGTAGGAGTACAACTCAGAAATATCAAAGGATGTAGCCATGTACTGCTAGCAACTACCTGTGACAATGCCATTGTTCAGGTGCTGAAAAGACTGGTGTGGTGCACAGTCAATAAATACTAGGCTAACCTCTGTCTACCATCTGGATATGTCCACAGGTGGGAGCTACGCAGACAGGTTACTAGCCTTTATAGACTTACAGGTACACAGCAACTCTGCATGTTCAGCAAGATAAACATCACACGATAATAAATAATGTGCTCTGCAGTTCTGCACCCCTACCCAAAGGTACTATATACCTGTGTAGTCAAGCACAACCAAGGGTGTAGGTAGGCATACACAGTAGTGAAATATGTCCAGTTGTCCTGAGCAGACTTTGCTAATGTCAACACAACCAAACCACAAACTGTTCAGAAGTGAGTAACGTACTAATGACAGTATAGCAGTTCACAAACAGTGCATGTGCCTGATATTCATAACTGGTAATACAACATACTTAGTTGTCCTCACCCCTCTCTCAGGGGTTGAAGGTTTCAAATATCCCTCCTAATGTATTGCATATGCACAGCTGTAGCTGGTAAAGAAATTGGCAGCTATGGACCTTCTCCACACCCATCCTGTACATCCCGAGCTGGTTTTCCTAGTGTCTTCCCATCTTTGTGCACCCTTTATCACCACATTCCTATCTCCCCATTTACTTTTATGTCAAAGAAATGAGCGCAGGGGTTAGTGGGAGTGAACACTTGTAAACAGTAGTAAGCGGATTTGCACCAGTGTGCGCATGTGTGCGCTTAGCTTAGCATTGCTAAGATATGATAAGCTAAGCCAAGCTTAGCTTAGTATCACTGAAATAAAATAAGCTAAGCATCGCTAAGCGTCATTCAAACCTGCGCAAACCCACTTACAACTGCTTAAAAGTGCCTTAGCCACTCTGTATGACAAGGCTCTTGTACTGCTCAGCAGCAAAATAAAATACCCTTGTCTGTCTCAAACCCCACACCTTGGACTTACCAGTCTGCATGACGTACCACTAAGCCACTGCAGATATACAATAACTTGGTGCCGAAAGAAATATAACATGCATTACAATGAGTGAATGTAAAGGGAAAATAGGAAAGCCATAGGAATACATTGCAATAACTACTGTTGTATGCCAGTTAATTCTCTAATTTGAAAAGAAAGTACATACTCCCATGTATCCAGTGTTAGCATTAGGAGGTGTCAGTAAACCTACACACTGAGAAGCGTGTACTGGAAGAAGCAACAGTCAGGTTTCAGTACGACATGCATTTCACTGGCTACAACCCAGCTTCAGATATAAGACATATACCAACCTTCTGACTGAGACAACAGTGTCCACAGCAAACAAGCATGGTCCCCACCTTTCAAAACTGAAAGGGCTACGCCTACCTAACCTATCATTTTATAGCAGTGTCCTGAAATCACAGTGAGAACTGCAATTACCACACAGCAGGCTGCATGCAATTACTAAATGGTGGGCACCAAATGGTGCAGAGGCCATCACATGCACATGTGCAGATACCTAGAACAGCAGCCTGTATCTGGTGTCCACACATGCAATAATATCATTGTACCAACTGGGAGAGAGAGAGAGAGAGAGCGGGAGCGAGAGAGACAGACAGAGACAGACAGACAGACAGACGGATACAAACAGGCAGTGGGAGACAGACACTGAAAACAAACAGCAACACACAGAGAAAACCAAAACCAAAAAATAAAAAAAAAATAAAAAAAATACAACACCTACAACAGATGGAGGTGAGGAATACAAAGGTAAGGTATGTAACAGATATGTATTTGCTGACATCCGAAAGATGTGTCTGAAGGGTACCCTACATACAGTGAATCATCCATATGTGGCAGCAGTCCGTATCTATATGTACATGCACATTTGCATAGGGCAAGGGACATACTGCAACTGTTAGTGAAGGCTGGACATATGTATGTTGTTGAAGGCTGCTATGTGCACATATGTATGTAGGTTGTAGTGTGTGGCATTGCAGACAGCAAGCATTGACGGTATATGTCATGTGGTGATTAAACACTGTGGGACTGAGCTACAGGCAGTGAGGCCTGCTACAGCTATACAGCCTGAGGACAGCAGAATGAATTCTGCACAACATTGTGCAATAGTATTACATAACCATATGTCTCACAACTGTTGCATAATTGACATCCCCACCATGAAAGGTGGGCAGTATATGTGCCTATATGTGCAGCTATATGTACAGCAATGGATGTTTAGATGTATGTGTATATATACATGTATATATATGTGTATATATATATATATATATATATATATATATATATATATATATAGATATATAGAATTATAGATATATAGATCTATATATAGATATATACATATATACATATAAAGATAGATATAGATATATGTAGATATATATAGATATATATATATATATATATATATATATGGATATATATATATAGATATATATGGGTATATATGGATAAATATAGATATATATGGATATATATGGATATATATAGATATATATAGATATATATGGATATATATATATATATATATATATATATATATATATATATATATATATATATATATGGATATATATGGATATGTATGGATATGTATACATATGTATATATGTATGTATCGATATATATATATATATATATATATATATATATATATATATATATATATATATATATACATAGAGAGAGAGAGAGAGGGAGACATGGGGTCATATGCACTGCAACAGGTGCCTGTTGTCCAAAGCATGGACTGAACACCAGTGTTGATACTGCAGTGCCATACCCCATTCCAAAACACCTTACGCAGTAACTGCCACATAGGTGGTAGCCTGCCTAACACTGAAGGTGTCAGAAGGGAACACAGGACACAGGTGGACAGTAGGCTCCCCTTTGATAATCACAGTGCCACAGTAGTCATGTAATCTGTCTACTGGTACTTGTCATCACAAAAGGTGTGTCATCTAGGGAAATATAGGTCGGTGTTCCCCTCTACTCATCACAATGTCCCATGTGGTATGTACCTCACATGACAACTACAGCAAGTGGACAGGCCACAGACATACCTAACAAAGAGTAATACTGCCTTCAAACACATGCCCTATGCAGACTGACTCACAAAACCACAGCTAGAGTGCGTTGCATACCGCCCACCCAGAGGTTACCACTGCCGGACATACAGAGGTATGTCACACCCATAGCAGTTGACCAACCACCATGACAACACCTCACAATACCTCTGGGCTACATGACCTAGGGCCCTAATCCTTGTTACCTCACTAAACAGCACATTCTGGAGGTACAGGTTCCTGTCCAAAAATATGCCATACTCTGGACTAAACCACCCAGCATTAACAAACCAGGCTCCTCATTAGCAGATGTCATACATACCCCTGATGATTGTTTTGGAGATAAGTAATATGCCCTGGGAGTCAACTCTGTGTATCCGGTTGACAGGAGCAAGTGAAATCACATTACATGTGTGTCAAAGGGCAAGCTAGCATATGGCTAGGCTGCTCTAGGCCCTAGGGCCAATAGCGTAGTACCTACCTATGACACAATGCACACACATGTACTCAGTGCAATACCTGCTATGTGAGGTGGAATGAGTGTGACAGTGACTGTGTACAAGGTTTGTAAAGGTGTGATAGCTTAGTGTGAGGTTGTGTCTGTCATGGTAGTTTGTCTCCTAGGTGTGAGGCCAGAGAAAGATGTGTCAGTTATTGGGATGCAGACATAGTAGGATGGCATATGCTGTGACGTAGTTCCTTGTGTATGACTGTGGTGTCCCATTGTAGGCTGAAGCAATACATGTATGCTCAGTAAGTGGTACTGCTGGTGACTCCAGCTCACATATAAACTGTTGTACTACCTGAAGCTGTAGGCCTAAACAGCACAGTATGGTGTATGTTCACAGTCCCTTGTAACACTGTCTTGTGTGTTTCCTGTAGTCTGCACAGATTACATACCTCAGGCATAGGTATCTGTAAGTAGGGGCACACAGTACTATAAGGTACACAGGTAATGCTCATCTGTGTCAGCATACATCTGTGTGTTGTATGTATGTCTGATGTGTGTGTAATGATGCCTGCACCATGCCCACAATCACATGTGTGTTACAGGGTATGTGTGTGTACCTAGCAACATGTTTACTCTGTTACAGCAGTATGCCAGCTATATTAACAACCGTGCACATATGTTAGGTAGGGGTATGGCATCAAAGACTAGGGTGGTTTACTGGTAATACTGTAAATGCACATGACATTCATTGCATTGGATGACATATTTCTTCATGCACTAGCTTGATATATACCCCCGGGGCTAGGATGTGCATTGTATCCCAAACAGTGTGCCGACTACTGGTGTATACTGGTTTGTTATATGGAGTGTGGCAGGCACTGTCAGCCAGCTGTGGGCTGAGCACTGATATGGGGTATTGAACGTGTGTATCCTCTGATAGAAAGATAGATGCTATATATTGCAGTTAAGTGATATCTGTACTTCATAATGTTAAGTGTGCCACATGACATACTCACACATATCATTTAATTGTCTTCCAGGGTTATGGCTCATTAACGTAATCCATTGTATTCAGCTGCAGAGGAGCAGGAAATTCTGAACAGCCTGGTGCAGCACTATAACCTGCTACTAAACCAGCACAGCTCCTGATGCCAAACGGCAGGATTAAATGCCTCCCAAACACATGTATGCTTGTTCTGGAAGTCAAAGGCAAAAACAACAAGCTGCTACTAAGCCAACACAGTTCCTAATTCCAAGCAGCAGAACTAAACACCTCCAATAAGCACAGTCAGAGAGGTGAAACTCATTAAAGATAAACTCAGCCAGATAGCCAAACTCACTGAAGCAGGTCTTTTTAAATTCCAAAGGGATAAGCAAACAAGACGCCAATAAACGAACAACTTCAATTTTATTAAGCACCACAATACTACTTTGCGTCGGCGCCCTGCACCAACTTCTTCAGACTTTGAAAAATAACAACTCACGCTTAAGTGCTGCTACATTTAAAGCCATTGCAAGCAAAGTATATTACAAAACACACCCTCCAATTACCTTAAAGGAACAGGCACAAGTAGCTTCAATCTAACTAAAATGTTCCTATCCCATAAACACACAATATTAAAAGTTGTATATGATATAAAATATGCAACTGTAAAACTAATACTGTTCCTTACATAGCACTTAAATAATGCAATCGAAAGTTAATAATATACACTTACTTTGAACCAAATATGCATAATAAGACTGACACATTAAAATAAATAAAAAAGCATGCCATAATATTTCAAATATGGGCTCATCATGTGGGGCGAGTGTGACCAACTTGGTCATGGCCGATTGGGAGAAGGAATTCGTGTTTACTAACTCTATCTTCCCAGAACGAGTATCCTTATATACTCGTTTCTTGGACGACATTTGTATCATTCTCAAGGGTGACTCTTCGGTGGCCAATGACCTGGTGGAGATGTTCAACAAGTCCACGGATTTCTTAAAGATTACCTCTACTTTTGACACAGACAGAATAGCATACCTAGATGTGGAATTATTCAAGGACAGCAACCAGAACCAGATTTTAGGCAAAATTAATCGCAAGCCCACTTATTCCAATTCTTATTTGCATTTCGATAGTGAACATCCAGCCTTCCAGAAGAGATCAACAGTAAAAGGCCAATTTGTGAGGGCGGCCAGAATGGTCTCGAGAGATGGTGACTTCCAGGAAGAGTGCCAGTTCATTTCAAATTTGTTTTTATGTAGGGGCTACCCTGAGGAGTTAGTTGTGGATTTGTGTCTAGAGGTTAGATCCAAAATGGGAATGGACTATTTTCAACCCATTTTGGGTCACTCTGTTTCAGAGAATAGCTACCCCAGGGTGACAGCCAACTTAGAGGTGTATACAATTGCAGTTTCATTACTACTTTTAGCATGGATGCTTGAGCTATAGTGTCCATCATCCAGAAAAATTGGAGTGTGTTGCCAACTGAACTAACAGGACCCAATAATTTAGGGCCATCCCCAAAGATTACATTCAGGAGGGGTCTGAATATCAAGAACATGTTAGAAAGGAAAGGTGGCAACATGACTCCAAGAGCTGGCATGTATAAGTGCAATATGTGCAAACATGGTAGATATGTGAGGTCGGGCACATATTTCATGATTAGGGACACCAAGAACCTTATCCAAGGAAGATACAATTGTGCATTGACACACGTGGTGTATCTCGCTTCTTGTTCGTCATGCCCAGCTTTTTATGTGGGCAAGATGGACAGGAGATTGAATGAACGCATGTACGAACATTTATATGCCATGAAGAAGATTAAACTGGAGAATGCCCTAGCAAGTCATGTCTACAATCATCCTGGCCCTGATTTTACATTTATGATCATTGACCAGTTGAGCTATGTGAATTGGGGCGGACTGAATCCCTGAAATTAGAAATGAAGTAGCTTATGTGGCAGTTGAGACTTGAAGCCTACCATCACCCCGGCCTCAATAGTATGTTATCTATCAGCTGTGTCCTTAAGCTGAGGAGTTTGGAAAGATAATGCATGGGGGGTATAACATCGGGTGTGATTTGAACATAGGACCGGCTGAGTGATCTTGATATATATTTTATGCTATATTTTATACCATGTTTGGTAGATGGAATGTCTTTTTATCAATATTTGAAATATTATGGCATGCTTTTTTATTTATTTTAATGTGTCAGTCTTATTATGCGTATTTGGTTCAAAGTAAGTGTGCTTTTATAATATTATTAACTTTCGATTGCATTATTTAAGTGCTATGTAAGGAGCAGTATCAGTTTTACAGTTGCATATTTTATATCATATACAACTTTTTATATTGTGCATTTATGGGATGGGAACATTTTAGTTAGATTGAAGCTACTTGTGCCTGTTCCTTTAAGGTAATTGGAGGGTGTGTTTTGTAATAGACTTTGCTTGCAATAGCTTTAAATGTAGCAGCACTTAAGCGTGAGTTGTTATTTTTCAAAGTCTGAAGAAGTTGGTGCAGGGTGCCGACGAAAAGCAGTATCGTGGTGCTTAATAAAATTGAAGTTGTTCGTTTATTGGCGTCTTGTTTGCTTATCCCTTTGGAATTTAAAAAGACCTGCTTCAGTGAGTTTGGCTATCTGGCTGAGTTTATCTTTGATGAGTTTCACCTCTCTGACTGTGCTTATTTGAGGTGTTTAGTTCTGCTGCTTGGAATTAGGAACTGTGTTGGCTTAGTAGCAGCTTGTTGTTTTTGCCTTTGACTTCCAGAACAAGCATACGTGTGTTTGGGAGGCATTTAGTCCTGCTGTTTGGCATCAGGAGCTGTGCTGGTTTAGTAGCAGTTTGTTTTTTCTTGCCTTTGATCTTCAGCAGCACTATAACCTGCTTTTTTCCAGGGCCAGCCAGCACCAGCATGAGTGTACTGCATTGTGGCAAGACCTTGTTCGCCGTGTAAATGACATAGACATGCATAACCGGACATATGAGCAGGTACGCCATCACTGCAGTGATTTAAATAGACATTTCCAGTGGCGAGCGTCTGATATCCATAGGCAACAGCTTGCCACACGTGGTGGGGTGGCCATACATCCCCCCTCACCAGAGTGGAGGAGCTGCTCCTAAGCGTAGTGGCTCCTGGACTACAGCAGCAACAGCATCACACATGTGTCATCATGGAGGCCGGAGCCACCCAGCAGGACAACATGGAGTGTGCATGTAATACGCCCTAGCTGTAGACTACCGTTACCTGTATTGTTAGAATATGCATATGTGAGATGTGTATTGTGTGTTTAGCAGTCGTGCTGCCTAGCGTGTGCAATACTGATATTTGGAATAGTATCTGTACACCTGTGACTGTTGACTGTTGTTCCACTGTCGTTTAGCACACTCACAGTAGCAATGCCACAGTTGTGGCCACTGACAAACTGTGTAATATTCTTATAGGTCCCTCTGGTGTGACAGCAGGGCAGACATTACATGCTGGTGAGTGTGTTAACACTTTAATATTGGTAATGAATTTGCATGTCATAGGTGAGGTGTAGGCCATGTACACGTAACACACCTACGCATAATGCATGCTATGCATGTTTGCTGTGAGACATCAATCATCTCAGTAAAGTCAGTAGCTGCCTCAATCACATGCAATGCGCAGTGCAGCAGACACAATTGTGGCAACACTGTACTGCACATTGGATATGCATAGTTGCTACAGCTGTACACAACAGAACACGTTTATCATACGCAGTACACAAAAATATGCTACATTTGGCATTACCACACTCCCACTGTAAGGTCACACTTCAGTATCCCACATGTCATGCACACACACGTGATGTACCTCAGGGGTAGAGGCCTATCATGGGGCTGTGCAACAATCTGCAACACATAACACAGTCATGTTAGGCAATGCTCCCTATTGGGCACCTCATACACCCATGTACAAGGTGGCTGTGTAATTGTGAACGTAGCCATGGTACTGCAGTTCAGGTACAGCATGCTAGGCAGTGGTCTTGCACACATTAGTAGCTGTGAGTGACCACAAGATGCATGTTGATGATGGCACAGGGTACTACACCCCATCCAGTTACAGTGACCACAGTACTACTCATAGCAGTCATTGCATTGCACCTCAATGTTGTGTGTGTGCAAACATATGCACCTATACACAATATGCATAGCATGTTGTGTGTGTGCTTATATTTGCCAGTATACACAATATGCACAGCAGTCACCATCCAAACAAAGTGTCACATATATGTCCTGGAATTCTAGTGGGTGTATAGGTCACTTGACACACATTGGGTATGTGTGGTGTTTAATGTTGCAGTCGTGTAGCATGCCATGCCATGTCTGGCACCGACATATCTGCAATATGTCCCACACTCACCATAACCACTGTACACTGGCCATGTCGAGCATTGGGATTCCTTCACGTTAACATGCACCACACATCCCGTGTGTGTACATAGCATGCATGTGCTACACCCATGCCCACTATTATCTGCTATGGACACAGACACTGTACTCAGACATGGATATCTATGTGTCACACAGATAACACATGCAGCCATGGCATGTATACTTGTGAGTGAGGGTGCACAGGGCATTGCAGAGCTGATAATACCTGCACAGCAATGTTGTGTCCATGTACACATTGTGTTCCAGGGTGTAGCCAATCACTGAACAACTACACAGTTGCATCAAAGCCATGTATACTGCCATTTAATAGGGGCGTCTACACTTCAACTGCATGGTCTTGTGCACCACATATTCTGCATGCTGACACGTGTGTGGTGACTGTTTACATTGTGATACTGACACCCATCTTCATCCACTATAGAGTATGTGTTGGATTGCTGGTATGTGTGTGTATGTGCTGTAGTCAGTAGTGTATTAGTGTTCATGTGTTCATGTGTGCTTGTGTGCATGTGTGCATGTGTTCATGTGTGCATGTGTACATGTGTGCATGTGTGCTTGTGTGCATGTGTGCATGTGTTCATATGTGCATGTGTTCATGTATGCATGTGTGCGTGTGTGCGCGTGTGTGTGTGTGCATGTGTGCATGTGTGTATGTGTTCATGTGCAGACCTTAAAGTGTGTTTCCTATCTTCCTCTCACAGGTGCTGAGTTAGGGGTTGGTGAAAGCCGCAGGCAACCTGAAGCCACTGCCACGAATAGTGGTGATGTTGAGACATGTATTTTGGCACAGGAAGGTTTGACAGGGCCTGTCATTGGTCCGCCAATCGACACTACACAGTGTTCAACCCATTCTATGCGCACACTCATACTGTCAATACATCCCTCACCACCAATGGCCATAGGCGAGGGAAAGCATACAGTTGGCATTGACCAGGAGAGTGTGCTACCCATGGCACTTGCATCCCCTCACAGCAGCCATAGCCGTATTCCTGGAATGGTACCACATAGGCGGAGGTCCAGGGGTTCTCGGGGGAGCACCGCTGGTCGTATTGCCCCTGGCAGGTGTGCCTCACAGGTCTTACGACATCCAGGCTGTAATGCCAGCTCAGGCACGTATGGAACGGTACACCAGGCAGGCACTTAGGGCACAGAGGGTACATTACACAGCTATCAATGACAGCATCCGTGACCTTGCCGGTGCCATCCGGACTTACACCGACATCATTGATAGACATTGGGGGGAGACATTAGATGCCCTCCACAACATGTCTTCCATGAGCCAGGACCATGTGGGATGGTTGTGACGTTGACGCGGACGCACACCAGCAACAGCAACAGCTGGCAGTGGTCACAGACGGCCCAGAGTTCACAGCCGCTCCTGTAGTGGCAGTACCAGCCCCAGCAATGCTGGGGCTGGCCTGTCCATTGACCGTCCCAATAGACCACGTGCACGTGGCTCTGGCCAGTCCCAGCAGGGACATGGGTCCAGTCGTCATACCTCTGCCTCTGATGACAGTACCCAGTCAGGGTTGGTACCCGATACTGTCCGTAGCACCCCTGCCAGGCACAGGTACTGTGCCCGTGGCCGGAGACAGTGATCTGTACAGCTTAGCAGGTACAGTCTGTGGCTGTCCCACAAACTACCATATATGGCAGCCACATGGTGGAGCTGTGTGCATGCAGACACACACACATTAACCAAACAACTAGGGCTCACACATACATACACACATTACATCAACATTGGCCCATGCTGTACTGTTGTCCCACACACACACACACACACACACACACACACACACACACACACACACACACACACACACAGACAGACATGTCGATTGGCTGGGTCAATGTCAGGCTCTGGCAAACAACAAAATGTCCTGTGCTTATGATGATACCTGTGTCACATCCTGTCATCTGCAACATTGACGGAGGAACAGGCTAACATGGTGCTGATGCACAGGGTGACACTATAGCAGTGTAGCAATAATAGCAAGTTGTCAACAAGGAAGTGTAACGACATCCTTGTAGGTATAGCTGAGCAGACATTATGCATCAAAGTTCTGATTGTCAATGTAGCATTGTTTACACCACTGTTAGGCCTGAGTATGTATTGTCCAGCCATGTGCCACTTGGCTGAAGTGTAATGTGTTGCCAGCATGTGTTAGTGAGTGGACAGTATGTGGGTGATGTGTGCAGTACAGATTAGCAAGTGTACATCTGTGAACATGGTGGGTGCACACTGTATGCATGTACGTGCATAGTGGACACATGGGACTTGTGGCATACCCTGTCATACACATTGTTAACATCTCATAGTATCTTTCAATGGCCAGTATGTATTCTACTACAGTTATGTACTAACATGGGTAGACGTGTGTATGACATGGGTTTACACTATGCTGTGGGTGATACCGTTAATATCTGCCAATGATTTGCGGTCTGGTAGTATACACAACCTCAACAGCATGACTATAAGCAATCATTGGATGATGTCCTGACAAATGACACACAGTCGTAGGGAACTAGGTAACAATTGGATCCTTCTGGTGCTACACTAAAACACTAATCAATGGTAATGACCGCCACCCATTCCTGTGACCACACCTGTTTGGCATATAGCCCCCTTACAAACACACTAGGGCTGTGTCCATCCAAATCTGGAAATTCATGCATTGGCCTACAATGCATCCCCTAGATGGGATGCATATCCTACACAAGGGTATCATACAGACAGATACCTGTTGTCTGATACATGCTGTATAGCAGTAAGCCGACTATGGCATAGTCATCCTCATGTACTATACATACTATCCCGTCAGTACCACACAGGTGACAGCCCTCAACATGTATGTTGGGTACCAATGTGTACATACAGCCTCATGTTATGTCATGTGTCCCTTGGTATCCACATATCCATAGGTATTGTGGAGTCCCAAGGTGTATCACATAAGACATTAGAGGCCTGAATGCATATCCACAAGGCAGTTGTACACCTATAAAGACTGTCCATTATTGGCAGTCTTTGTTGTGTATGAACATGTCTGACATATACCCCAGGCATATACCCTCACTCACACTACTCTTAAATAACTGTCATGGGTGTGTGTGCCACAGATAACCTTTGCTGCAGAACATGACAGTGGACAGCCTTGTCACATACATACATACATATGTGACCTACGATGTGAGAAGCAGCGGCACAACCTGTCAATGGAAACAAATGTATTCATGTAGTATGCAGGCTTCACACCTATGTACTGATTGAGGGGACATGTACACAAATATATTTGACACGCAGATACCTGATGTGTGCAATGCACTTACTGTTGTAATCATAATATGTCATACCATAATAAAAGCAAAACCCACACCGCATTGACACACACACAGTCAGCATTTGCAAGATTCAAACCCCTACCTAACTATGTTATGATACTAGAGAGACATGCATTAACACAGCGCACTATTTGCTTTACTGGGTGATTTCCCTTCTCCGTCTGTATTTGTAGGATGGTGACATCATCAGTCTTTCCAAAGAGGAATGTACCTCTTTTAGTGTGTTTTCCCAGTCTCCAAAAAGGGCACTCCTTTCTAAGACAATTGTACACATACACCCCCACCACACACACACACACACACACACACACACACACACACACACACACACACACACACTCACAGTCAGCGTTTGCAGGATCCCAACCCCTACCTAACTATGCTATGATATTAGAGAGTGATGCATTAACACGGCATGCTATTTGCTTTACTGGGTGGTTTCCCTTCTCCGGCTGTATTTGTAGGATGGTGACATCATCAGTCTTTCCAAAGAGGAATATACCTCTTTTAGTGAGTTTTCCCAGTCTCCAAAAAGGGAACACCTCTCAAAGGAAACTGCACACCTACCCCCCCCCACACACACACTCACTGTTTGTAGGATTCAAACCCCTACCTATGTTATGATACCAGAGAGAGACGCATTGACATGGCATGCTATTTGCTTTACTGGCTGGGCTCCCTTCTCCTGCTGTATTTATAGGATGGTGACATCATCAGACTGGACATGGTGATGTGTGTACACTTTGTTTTATGCCATTCCAGGAATGGTCCATGTGGGTCAGCAGGTGTCAACAGCTTGAACAAGACCTCATAATCCTTACCTTGTGTGATCTATCTGTGGACACATTGACATTCCTTCATATGTCAACACATATTTATGCACAGCTTGTTGGTTTTGTGGATACTACATGTGTCTGGGATGTTGATAAAGGGCTATTCAAAGTCTATGTGACACATGTGTAGATGTGTTCATTGATGTATGTTCTGGGTGGCTACCTTGCAAACAGTCTAGCATGTTTGGGAACCATGATTCGCACATGAACATACCACAGTTGGTAGGGTTGTGTGTATGTCAGTTTCCAATAGCTCTGTTTATGACTGCAACCATGATGGACTCCATGACCTTGCAGATCAGACTTCATAGGCGTACTGGACTTGACTTCCCATGGTGTGTTGTGCAACAACACTTGTGGGGAGTGCCATATGTAGCTGTGACACATTCAACCGTTCCACATCCTGTGTAGGGGGTGAGGCTCAGCTGACTGTTCAGGTGCAGGATCTGTTTGTTCTGTAGTTTGTGCATGACACATATTGGGAATCAATGTATTCCACTTGCTGCCATGCTTTTGGCAGTGGGGGTAGCTGCTCATCCATTCTACATGTGATATCTTCTGGTATGATGATATGGACTATTGTCAGTGGGAGGTGGGTATGTACATATGGGCCTGTCTGTCAGGATGTCGGCATTGTCAGTCAGGTACAGCTGGCCCTGACTCAGGACATATATGAGTGTGCATTGCTATTTATGACATGGCTGAAGGAGGTGTCATGATTCAGTCTGGACTCCTTCTCAGCTACTCTTTACAAAACACCAACGAACATGAGCACTAATCCCTGTTATACTCTTTTACACACTTAACACCCTACTGATCCTTTGTGATCAGGCTACAGAGTATGTCATCATAATATCCTGGTATGTCCAGGGGTCGGTTTCGTGTGTACTCTCCAGTCCAGCTGGTGGATATTGTGATATTGACACAATGTCACATCTGCCTCATGTACACAGACAACCCTCTCCTCCTCCTGACAAACTCAGATATATGTGTGAGATGCACCTATATACACATACAGGGTGCTGAACTCTCTCGACCCATGACTGGCACAGTCTATCAGGTGGTGAAGGTAACCACACACACCACATATCAGTCTCACATATCCTTTAGCGACAGCACTCAAACCACATTATCACACATAGACATACTCAGATGCTGTAAATGTACTCTGCCTAAGCACCAGAGACATCCAAAGCAGACACACACACAACTGCTACCCCACTACAATACCCACATATCACATAGTTCACAATGTCAGTGTGCCACACAGTCACTGCCCTTCAGGCTAAACAACACACCTAATACACTTTTAATAGGCGACACTTATTGTCAGACACACTGACGTACCACTCACCAGCCCTAACAAGGGAATAGTCACTTTGGGCTGTCTGTCGGGTGCCAGGATCTGCCGCATAACACAGGCAGTCAGATCACTCCAAAGCAAGTACAGGACTGGAACTATCATTGTCCATGCTGGTGTGTAAAACCTCAGACGTTACTCCCTGGACCACATGACATGATACATGGAGGAACACTCTGATCATGTAGCCCAGGCCAGTATGACCCTGACCTTGTCTAGCATCTTACACCCACCAATTATGATCTCACAGTATACAGACACACATATCACGTTTAACAGTTGCCTAACAAATTTGTTTCATTCATAGGGGATACAGCGTCTGTCAGCCTATGGTGACATGCTCAATATGCCACGTAGCTTCACTATGGACAGCTTGCACCTGTCACCCTTGGACTTTCGAATGCTGGCTAAGGCTCTTGCTACCACCATAGTGCCTTTTTTAAGCAGGGCTCAAAAGACTAACCCACCTCCATAGACATTGCAGGTTAAATGAAACTAAGGGTAATGCTGCTCAACACCAGATGTGTTACCCTCATATTGCGGCCACTCAGAACTCTCCTCAGTATGGAGGATAGCGATATCTGTGCACTAACAGACGCCTGGTTCAGGATCACTTATGCACACCAGCACTACCAGGTAATGTTTCATACCATGCTTTCTGACAACAAGACTTGGAACAGACAACACAACTACCCCACTCCATATACATCACAGATACACACACCTCCAGGTTAGTAGCACTGCACAAAGCATCACAGACCATAAATATGCAACTACCATTGTGCAAAACTGCCTTTCAGTTTGTTGCCTGCTACAGACCACCCTTCCAAACTCAGGAACCACACTCGGCTTTCATGGGAACTGTGGAGAATATGAAGGTCTCCACAAACACCATTGTATTGTGTGACTTCATATACACAAATATTGACTGGGGATACTACTCAAGCCCCAACACCCTCACCCAACAGTCGCTACAATTTGTAGACTCATATGTTATGGCACAACCAGTCAGCACAGCCACAAGGGGGAATACATATTGGACCTGATCATCACCAACATGGGGACTCTATGTTCCACACCAGTGATATACCCCTCATTGGTAAGGTCAGAACATACATGTATCTCACTGGACATACATATACCCTCCACACACCCATCCTGGGTAATCTTGGTGAACTTCTCATGAGCCAATGTCTCACTTCACCAAAGCAAGGTGGTATTCTTCAGAGACCCTGAGACAGTGGCAAATACAGCTCACACTGCTGAATCCTTTACATACACATTCTATGGACACCTAGTAGACTGCATTGATTGTGCTATCCCAAATAACAACAGGACTCACTACTCCAATGGCAGGGGACCTGTCTGGTAGACCCCAGCCATGAATAAGCTGTACATCGTCAGGGGGATGATACTACATGATAGAGCACAATCCCAGACTGGGAAGGCATCTGTTATCTGTACTAGCAGACAGCTCCAATCACTCATGAACGTTTCTAAGGGCCGCTTCTACCGGACAATTGCACCAGACACGTAGGACTATCACACGGCCTTCTTCAGTTATGTCAGGAACCTGGGTGGACACTCACTGATATGCTGTGAGTTACTGCATACTGACCAAATGTACCCTGAACCCACTGGCATTGCCAACATCCTGGCAAACAGGTTCAGTGAGATATCTCCCCCCATCCCCCCTAAGGAGCAACTATCCATCCCAACAGAGTATAACCTCCCTGACATCACACAGTAACAGGTGAGTGCTGCCCGCCCCAAAGCGTACATCACAGTATCAATGGGACCAGACAGTGTCCCGGCCTGCATCTTACATGAGTTCATGACAGACGTAACCCTCACATTACACCACTGTTCAATATCGGAGTTACTATAGGATATGTACCCAAGGAATGGCGTACAGCGACAGTGGTCCCACTCCACAGAGTTGGTGCCACAACGGACCACAGACAATATTGACCTATAAGCCTAACTAGCCTGTTCTGCAAAGCTATGGAGCGTATTGTCATGGGACTCATACACATAGACATCGGGAACCTACAGACACTGTGTCCTACACATTTCAGCTTTGTTGTGGGCAGATCTTGCATCTTGAACCTGTTTGTATTTTTTAAACGGTTAACAGGTCCATCAACATAGGGATGGTTGTCCACACAGCCTACCTGAACCTTGCAAAACCCTTCAACACAATAACCCACTGGGCCATTATGCATAGGCTCACCAGCGTCGATATGGACACATATCTCACACAATGGATTGCTACCTGGATCAGGGATAGCACCCACATGGTCAGAATAGCAGGTTCCATGTCTGACTGTACACCAGTTACACATGGCATCCCACACGGCTCGGTCCTGGGACCTCTCTTGTTCAGTATATATTTGTCTGACGTACAGGCTACCACAGGGGGAATATGGCTGAACATGTTTGCACTTGACTGCAAACTGGGTGCCATGATCAACTCTCCAGCTGCCACATGCATACTCAAACAGGTTCTCACAGAGATGGATGACTGGTGCCTGAGCCATGGCCTACAGCTAAATGCCATTAGTTGCATAGTCACCCCCTTTGGGAATAACAAAATGCCCAAACATTACCACATAGGTAGTACTCCATTACATACGGTAGGAGTTGTTAGGTGTTTGGGGACATGACTTGTTCGTACTGTCGCCTTTGACATTCACGTTGCCAAAGTGGTTGGACACACCTTCTATGTGGGCCACCTTATCCCATATGGTTTCACATCTAGATCGAGTGAGGTCATTGTGCCCCTATACTCATCACAGCCATGCTTGGTTACAATGCCACATTTGGGGTGTACCTTACCCGACACCTGCAGCAACTGTATTGACCACAGAGGTTCCTCACCAAGCAGATCTAGGGAATCACACAGATGCCCTGCACAGTTCGGATGCAGTAACTCCAGCTCTACTCAGTCACTTACCACCTACTTGGATATGATGTGTGCCTGTTGTTTACAGATATACCCAACCCGGAATTACTGACATGCTCCACCTCAGGATATCCAACTCCCTTGGAGCTACACACTCCAGGGATGTATACCTCAGCACAGATGTTAATAGGACATGCTGGAGGGACAGATTCTTATCCCAGAGGCTCCACTCACTCCAGATTGTAATCCCAGTTTCACATAGGCAGAGCCTCCCACTGACCACCTACAGGAGACATCCTGACGACTGTATGGGTGATCGTATGTTTACGCCTGGGATATCTTCGGTGTCCCTGCTAGACAGAGGCACACTAGCCTAAATGTACATGGGCTATCTTGTGTGACCTACTATTCACACAGACAGTGTAGTAATCTGACAGGGTTGTGAATGCCAAACACACTCTGGCTAGGCTTGAACTTGCCCTAGGGCAGATAGCCTAGTATCGACCTCTGAACCTATGCTAATGTTCAGGATGCACAATGTTTATTGCTGATACTGTTTGCAGATCTTTATCGTCTTTGCTTTACCAGTTTCTATGAACAACTTCTGTATCTGCAGAACATATTTGATTATGACAGGGTTCCACTATATTATAGATGTGTCTGTTTTCATATAACTGTGTGCACAGGGCAGATTGCTGGATAGTGGCAGGTTCCTGGGTTAACACATGCAACTGCCAGGTATGCGTGGCCCACTGCTGTACTCAGACATGGCCTAAGTGTGTGAGCATAGCCAGTTCAGGCTTTCCGTGTTTTGTTGCCTGACATTTGTCTCATTTATTCAAGTGTGTGAGCATGCCCAGTGTGACCTTTCAGCATGTTGCTATCTGAGGTCCACTACATTTGTTGATGTGTGTGAACATGACCAATATTAACTTTTATACTGTGTGTGTTGGAAGTCAGGTTCTGTTCTTACTGCAGGACTCACCTTTGTGTCATAACTTGACAGGGATTATGCTGTGCCTGCAGGGTTTCCATGAGATACTTTGCATAGACTTATCAACATTCCTTCATACAGGCTGACCACTGCAATACTGTCATGGTTTAGTGGTTCAGTACTTTGACTATAGTGCACAGTATCCTGGGTTTGAGGCCCATCACTGCTTTATATTTTCATACTGAGCAGACCAGACTGCTTAAGGGCCAGTTAAGCAAATATGAGCATGTTGGCTTTTGTTCAGCTATGCCCTACTTAGACCAGGCTTGACCGACATTGCTCAGTATTCACCAACATTGCTGGACGTTGCCCAATATTACTCAACATTGACCACAGTTGTGCTAGTTGGTGTGTGCAATTTTGTTTGCATATACTACATAGTGGTAAATGCTGTTTAGCACTGCTTTATATTGCTTAACACATGGCAATCATGCCTTAGGTGGTGCTGCAGGGCTGCCTATGTCGGATGCACATACTACACTCCCTGTACGTTTGAAAGCAGGTAGTGTCAACTTAGCCATCCCTTTTACTATATGTGTGAGTCAGGGAGAGGTATCATTTCCAGAGTTCCTACTGAACCAGTGTATGTGCTATGCATTGCCTCTTTGCCAAGGCCAAAGCATACTGGGCACATCTCCTTTTGCCTACTAGGGCAGGCTCAGGTTGTTCTTCCTCCGAGTCATACTCTGCCTGTGATGGCCTTGGCAATGGTATGGGGGCTGTTTGGCCCAGGCCTATGCTGGTCCTGCTGAAGCTGTTTTCTCAGGATAATATTATGTAGCATAGCACATACCATGACAATTTGGGTACATGTAGTTGGTGAGTACTGCAAGGCTCCACCAGATGTGTCCAGGCACTGGAACCATGTCTTGAGCAGACCAAACACACGCTCTATTACATTACGTGTTTGTGCATGTGCCTCATTATGGCATTCCTGTTCAGGTGTGTGTGCATTTCTGATGGGTGTCATCAGCCACTGCTCCAGTGTATGGCCAGCATCCCCCACTAGGTGACCATGTGGGATGCCCCCATTGGCAAATGTCTGGTACAGCTGCATCAGATGCCAGATATGGGAATCATGGTAGCTTCCAGGGCAGCCTGCACACACATTCAGTATTATGCCCTGGGCATCACACATGACCTGGCAGTTGATGGAGGGGAAGCCCTTGCAGTTGAAGTAGACCCTACCCTGTTCGCCGGCTGATGCTTTGATGCATATGTGCATGCAGTCTATTGCACCCACTACCTCAGGGTATTCCGCTATTTGCTGGAAGAGACACATATTGCTGGCCAATACCTCACGGGAATTGGGGAAATATACATGATCACCGACATGTGCTGACATGGCATCCAGGAACTGGTGCAGTACCCTGGATGCTGATGCCTGTGATATCCCCATCATATCACCAGTTGGTGTCTGGAAGGTACCAGTTGCTAATATTCTTAGGCCAACACATAATTTGGTTTCCACTGAGATGGGTTCCCCTCTGTTGGTTCTGTGTGTGAGACGTGGCCTGCACAGCTCAACAATTTGCTGCAGGAGGTCTCTGCCCACTCTATAGCGCTCCACTATCTTCAGCTCATGCAGCCACTGGTAGATTACCCTGGGCCTGTACACTCTTCTCTGTCTCCTCACTGTGGGTTGTCCAGCAGCATTTTCATTGTCACCACCCTCAGCATGTTTCATATGTCGCCTTATAACAGCAATGGCAGCCCCTAACATTTCTTTGTCTCAGTAAAGCTTTTTCAGTTTTCACTTCTATTAGCTTACTGCAGTGTCTGTTGTTAGAAACATAATGGACTGTTGTTTGCAGAGTTTTAAGTGCTAGGCTGGGCTGGGCTAGTGTACTGCCTGTGTAATTGCCTGATTATGATTGTTTTCACCTGCTAGCTCTGCTAGTACTCCCTGGTAGCTTCCTACTATTTGTTGTGCTTCCTTTTTCCTTTCTGTTTCCTCAGAGGGGAGCGCCGCGCCCACAAGTGCAAACACACGCACAGCAGCTAACATGCGTGCACACATGCTTACATGGACTAAAACTTGCTTATTCAGGTTAAAATGTGTGCACACCAGCGCAAATGTGCTTACAACTCTTTAGACAGCCTTATACATTCTTACTCCAGCTTAAACGCGTGCACTCACGCTTACACTTGCGCACTCTGTCTTACTCGGGTTTACAGGTGCGCACACACGTGCATGCATGCTCAGCAAGAAACTTTGGTTTTATCCATGGTATACACCTTCCATTGCTTGCCTTTCCGTAGCCTACCTGTTGACATACCTCTTTCCATGATGTGTAAATGACAGCAGACACATGTCACTCTGTTCCAATGAGCTTCACTTCTTTCATACATACCCCCCTCATGATGTCACCTATCTTCTACTCTGTTACTCCCCTTATCCTACTCCTACACCCCACTGACTGTGCTCATTTGCTATGTAAACTTGCGATTCACTATACTAACCCTCATTTACATAGGATTGCCTACTAATGCTTGGTTACATCTCTTAGACTGAGCTTCCCCCCTTAGCTACCTCTACTCGGTGGCCATGTTGTCTTCAGCCTGCCATTCCCTTGCATTGTACATTAACAATTTAAATAAGATCCACATTTGTGGGTTTTAATTTTTAGTTTTCTGGGTTTTAGAGTGCAGCCCGTTTGCGCGGCGCTGCGCTATGCTTAAACATTGGAAATCGGAGAAAAAAATAATTATTTTTATTTTCATATTGCATCAGGAAACATTTCCAATGACCGTATATTTGGCCATTGGCATGCTTCCTGCACTGGATGTAACCTTTATTTGGAGCTGTCACGGCTCTGTTTTGCTATTTGCAGAATGGTACTCAGTTGTCAACTGAGTACATTTCTGCAAATAACACTGCTCTTTCTCGGACAGGTTTGGGTTTCCTGAATCGCAAATCTACCTCATTTGCATGCCTTTCACCTGTAATTGAGGTAATTTGCATATCCCAGCCCTGTCCGTGTAAGAGCCATTTTAGGAGCTCTCTTGTACACCCCCTGCAGGCTGTTCCTGGATCGCTTGTCGGACATGATGGCTGCATGGAGACTTACTCTACTCTTAGACACCGTGCAATCCATCGTAAATCTGGCCCTTACAGTCTTTATAATTGTTGATAATGCATGTATTTCTAAATCTGGAAGACCAATACCCCCTGATTCCCGATCCTTTAAATAGTGATTTAATGCTAATCAAGGCATATTAGGATAGCATAACAAGTTTAACATCAAAGTATTAGAGTCTCTTATACTTTCCTTTGGAATAGAATGTGAGATGGTTTGTATTAAATATAACATTTTGGAAGAATAATCATTTTGATTAAAGAAAGTTTCCCATCCATTGTAAAAAAAATATTCCCTTTATTCATAAGAAGTTCTATATTATTTAAGATGCTAGTATAATTAATTATTATGTCATTAATGTTATTTGATAATATAATTCCTAAATACTTTATTTTATTATCTAAAACTATATATTTAGAAAATCGGTTATTAAGTTTACTTATTTTACAGGTTATAAGTAACATTTTATTTCTATCATCATTAAAGTTAAGTCCAGATATCTTTTGGAATATTACCATATCATTGAGTAGTGCTTGTAAGAAAGGGTTATAATCAATTAATGTTAATAAATTATCTGCAAGCAGCTGAATCTTATAATTTAGATTGCTGTTAAATTGGATACCGTTGATGTTGGTGTTGGGTCTGATGAAGTTTGCAAATGGTTCTATTGGTAGAGTGAATAGTAATGGTGATAAAGAACACCCTTGTTTAGTGCCTTTGTTGATTTGAATTGGTTTAGCTCTATATGAACCAATTTTAATGTAGGCAGAAGATTTATCATAAAGCATTTAATTAATCGCATGAAGTTGTCTGAAAAAGTATATTATTTTAAAATCAGTAACAGGTAAACCAATGAACTGAATTAAAAGCATTGTTGATGTCTAGACTCACCACAGTTGAATTTCTTTTTGAAGTATTAAAATAATCTATTAATGTAAGTATTATTTTAATGTTATCATATGAATTTCTATTTGTAATAAAACCTGTTTGATCTCCATTTATCAATGAAAGTAAAATTTGCTTAATTATGTTAGCATATATAGCCATAAAAAATTATAGTCAATGTTTAATAAGGAAATTGGACTATAGGAAGAGCATTCTATGTTATCTGATTTGAGTATGTGTGAGATTAAAGTATATTTCCAAGATGGGGGCATATTCTCCATTCTATTAAGTAATGAATAAACCTTTATTAATACCATTAGAGCCGCTCTGGGCAGAAGTTAGTATATCTCTGAAATAATGCCATAATTTCAAGGAGCCTTATTCAATTTTAATTTATTTGAAATGTTAGTTGTGACATTGAAATAGGTTTATCTATGAATTTTATCTGGTAGTTTAGTAACTTGTTTTGGTATATCTTTTAAGAAGAGCTTTTATTTCACCCTGTGGCTGTAGGTCTGAATTGCATACATTGAACTTAAATGAATTCTGAAAGCCTCTAATATCTCCTATAAATATATGACTTTCTTTTTGGAACAAGGACTATATACTTCTTTAATTTGATTAGTTTTAATAACCCTCTTCACGCTATTTGCCAGTCTATTTTGACTTTTAGGATTTAAAGAATAAGAATTTGACTTAATCTTCTCTAAATTAATCATGGTTTTATAATGTAAGATTTTCAAGTATTTGTTTCATCAAGCTCTTTCTCTAAATCTTTTTTTACCTTTTTGAATATCTAATTTAAGTTTGTCTACCTTTTCTTGATGGGTTATTAGTTCTTTATTCCATTGTTTCTTTTTTATGTACCACAAAATGATTTTACCATATAGATATGACTTTAAAAAATCCCAGACAAAAATAGCAGATATATCCTCAGTTAGATTTATATCTATAAAAAATTGAATTTCTTTGTTTAGAAGAAACTTAAATTCTACTAAATTAGTTATATATGATGGAATTCTAGTGATGGAAATACTATTTTTTTGTTAGTCATTACTTCAAAAGTAGTAGTGTTATGGTCTGAAAATGGGCATGAAATAACTTTGACTATCAAGTTTTGTTACTAAATCACTTGAAGTGTATATTCTATTCTGGAATGTGTACTATGTCTATGTGAAAAATGAGTAAAAATGATGAATTAATTTCAGAGAATTGGCTAGTATACTTTATGTAAAACAACTCTATGCAATCAATTAATGCTTTAGATGATGCTGTTTTCTTACATTTATTTGTTGAACTGGTGTCACTATCTTCTAAAATACAATTGAAATTACCAGCTAAAATAATGCTTCCTTTAGAATACCTGATGATCTCTTCAAACTACTGTTTGACTGCATTAACACCTAAACCAGTACTCCAATAAATATTAATTAAAGTGTTAGTGTCACTTTTATTTCCATAGTTACCAAACAAAACATTCCTGTACTGTCATTATAAGTGTTTATAATTTTGGCCATTGGAATTGTATTTTTTCATAAGATTGTTACACTCCTTTTCTTTTGCTTATGATATAAACTAACAAGTACTGTATAATAATTCATATTAAGTCTGTCATTGTCTTCTTGCAAAAGGTGTGTCTCCTGTAAAAATATAAGTTGATTATTCAACATTTTTAGATATTGGGATAAGCTACCTCTCTTAGAATTATTATCTAAACCATTGGGTCTATATTATATTCTCGAAAGCCGACAATGTTGAATCTAACATTGTCAACACAAGAATATCAAATGCTCAGAATCTGGAGCATGTAAACAAAACTTTCCATAAGTGGAGATTTCCATTTACTGCAATGTAGTGCGCTCTCAGAGTTGGTATATTTAAGTAGCAGGGGGGTGTGGGAGGTGCAGGGGGGCTTGCCCCACTGCTTAAACCCATTAGGGTACTTTTTTCTTTTTTGTCATTTTATAAGGTCGATGTTTGAAGACATCAACCATATGGTGTCGACCATATGTTGTTCGATGTTTTCAAACATCGATCTTATAATATAGACCCAAACCATTTACATTGATAGAAATACACTTCAGAGTTGAATGATTTATGAACATATACCTAACATACATTTACAATAAAAAGTATAAAAAAAAGAAAAAATAAAGAGAGAAGAGACAGATCTGTCTTTGCTTAACTTATTCATGAATATGACTATATATGATCTTATATAAGTATCAGTTGTATTTATACTCTCAATAATGATAGACACCAAAATTTGTATGCTTATAAAAAGTATACTATACATTGAAACAAATTATAACTCAACCAGTCATTGAGATCCAAGACTCTTCATTTGAATGACATCATTATTCAGACACACTAACTTCATAATAGGAAACCTGAGCATCTGACATAATAGGTAGTTTAATAATAAATTTTGACTAAAAAGTTTTTACAAAATGTTATTTAACAAATATAAAAGTAAAAGGGGAGAAGGCACATAGGGCAAAGAAATTAAATTATTGTAACCAATTCATTCTATTTACATTCCATTCTATAACCCCCTCATAAGATTAGAATACATATAAAACCTGAAATATTAATGCCGTTATCCTAAAGATATAAAACACTCTATTGTTGCTTCTGATATTATTGCCTAATGTTATACCTTATAACAATATTAAACAAAAGAGATGCAGTTAGCAACTTTCTTGACAATGTCATAATAAATAAAATAAGAGACAGAGAAGAAACAACTGGTGCACAATCAATAGGTTATACATTTTACTAAAAAAAATGTACATTTCCTTAGCAAAGTAAAGATGATACACTTTCTAATAAGACAATGATTATTATTCAACTTTGACTAAGTAGATCAGCATGCAATCAAAAATATTTGGTGACTTTATTGTAGAACACAGCTTACCATAGCAAGCAGCTGCAACACCAGTAACTAACAAGTCTATGTTAAATCAGCGGAAGCTGATTTATCTACCCTCTTTAAGTGAAAGTTTAAAATCCTGAACACTCGGAACAGTGTTTTTTTTCCCCAGGGGAAAAAAATCATAGTTCCACAAAAAAAAAAAACCTTCAAAACAGTAAATAAAGTACATCCCCCACACCCCCTACTTAAATATACCAACTCTGAGATTACACCACAGTGGAGGAAATGGCAAATTTCTGAAAATGGCCCAGGGATTTTTTCCCATGGGAAAAAAATCGCTGTTCCAAGTGTTTGGGATTTTCAGCTTTTACTTAAATAGGGATGATAAATCAGTGTTCGCCTTTTTAACTGTTCGCTGATTTAATATAGACCCATTAACACCTGTACATGACAGCAGAAACTATTTATACGAAGGTTAGTTAAATGCAGATTTTGAGATCTTTAGAGCTAAGTATTTTAAATAGGAGGACAAGATCGCATGATATTGTTTACAGCTGATAGTTAGCTATTACTTTACAACTGTAATTTGTACTGTTTAGTAATAGCCTGGTGAATAGCTGAAAGCACACAGTTTGCATCATAAAAAAGGGTTTAAGTTTTGTCTTGAAATGCTTGATATTTATTATTTCTCTTATTTCATGTAGAAAGTCATCCCAGCACTTGGATATATGTGCAGAATATTTGGCCTCACTCTACTTACTGTGTGATATTTGGATTAGAGCTAAGTAGTTATCCTTGGACCAGAATAATGTGGTTAGGGAGTACCATTTCATACATTTTTAAATCTAGGCATTTGGCTGAATAGTGGAAAGTGACCGACATGTATAAATGTTTAAAATTATATGAAGGATTTCCCCAAATTTTAAATTAGCTAGTCATTTGGCTCATATTCACAGTATCTACTACTGATAAACCATCTCTTTTCTTATATTAATCATATTTATGCTGTAACTGTTGCAGAATACCTTTTGTTTACCTAATAGATGACAGTTAATGCTTACAAGAAGATTAAAATCCTACCTTCTTTCTGTAAGTATATTTCACTGTTATTATAAACAGCTTCAGGATGCTAATAACTTCTAAATATTTCCTGTGTGATAATGACTAATTTAAAATTTATTCTTTCTCTTTTAAATACCTTATATAATTGCACAATGCAGCATTATTCTTCTTTATCTGCCCATAGTTGCTTGCATTGGTCTACCTTTGACCTTTACCAAGTTATGTCACAACTTCATCAGCAAATTGCTTTTAAAAAAAAAAGGTTCAAAAGCCGTTTTGTTTTTATGCTTCATTAAGTGACTGTTTAAATGGCTCAAGACCTTGACAGGAAGGTAGAATTACAAAAGGGAAGAAGAAAATTGTGAAACTGACCATACTCGCTCGAGACCCAGCACCAGAAGTGTGAACTATCAAAACACATGAAACCCCCCAAAAATCCATGTAATTGTGACATTATGTATAACACCAAAATGCAACACTGCACCATTCACACTTCTCAGCTAGCTCATCCAAAAGTAATGCCCCTCTCTCTTCTTACCTCCAGAGAAATGGAAACAAGCATAATATTTAGTTAAATAACTTCTTATTAAGTTAGAAACATGCTAAAACTACTCTGCATGCCCAGCAAAATACGTTTCAACCAGGAATTTAAGCATAAGATCTGATCTATTCACAAACCACAAAACTATCTACCAAACACACCACACCAGGTCACATCAACCCAAGAAGGCTAAAGGAGACAAATAAGGAAGGAAAGAAAATGAGATAGAGAAATGGAAAAAAAATGCAAGGAAACAGAATACTTATGTATCATATATTTAAATAAACATATAGACATACAGCTATACCTATCCAGACCAACACACATACACTTATAACTATATCAATTTTCGTACATTAAACTAATCAAATATATACAATTAGATCAAAAAGGCAAATAGTTATAGTAATAGTAGTATAACTTTAAAGTAATAAAACCTTTACACAATACTTAATTACGATATTAAATCCCTAACATTATATATATTGTGTATTATTGAGCTTATTTATAAGAAGGTGAGTGTAGGAAAGGAAACAGAAAGAAGAGCAGAGGAAAGGTTGAGAAATGAAAGCGAGAGAAAAGGGCAGCAGTCTTCAAAAAGGTTACGTATTTTATTGGAATATAGTAAGATATAAAGGAACATAAGGTTTATTTAAAACTATCAAAGCATTTCATTACTTTAGTAAAATATTAAATAAACCATTTTTACCTTTTATGTGGAGTCTGTTGAATTTCCCTTTCCCTTCCTTCCTCCCTCCTTCCCCTTTCTCCTATTTTAGAATTTAGCATAACAAAAGCAATTTAGTAAGGAATTTGAAATTATTCCAAGATAAAATAAATAAAAGAATACTATTTCTTAAGTTCAGCTGAAAAAAATAGTCAAATAATAGTGACATTAATATATTTATCTGTGCATCAGTTTCTTCTTCTCAGTTGTTTTCTAGTTGTTTTTCCCAGCATGGATCTTCAGGGAATTAATGTTCAGATTCATCTCATCTGTTTCATCCAAGATTGTATTAGTCTGTAAGAAGGACAAAGCCATTTCAAGAGATTCAAATATTTTAATTCCATCTGAGAGACATACCTTTAATCTTGCTGGAAATAAATGTACTTTGATTTGGTTCTTTTTCAGTTCTTTCATTATGAGGAGAAATTCTTTCCTTTTCGATATTACTGATGTGGAATAATCATTATTAAACCTTATGGTGTGCTCTTTAAATTTTAGTAGAGAATTAGCCCAAGTAGGTTTCAAAACTAGTTCTTTGTCTTCATACGAGAAAAAAATCTTACAATTATGGATCTTGGGTGTGGTTTTTTTTTTTGTGAAGAACAGGCCACCAGTAGTCTCTTTCCATACCAAAAAATAGTACATCTGGTAGATTTAAAGTCTTCGGTAGCCAAGAATTAAGAAAATTAATTATGTTGTCACCTTCAGTTTTCTCTGGTAATCCATAAATACAAATATTGTTTCTTCTTGAGCAATTTTCAGGATCACCTACTTTGTTCAGAAATGAGGTATTTTGTTTTAACAGAAATTCAATGTTATGCTCATCTTCTGTTACCCTTCTCTCAATGTCATTTAAAGCATCTTCCATGCCTGAGATTTGAGCTTTCTGTAGTTTCAATATTTCATGCAATTGATTGAATTGTTCAGTGCAGTTCTCTTTAAAGTTGTCCAGTTTATTGTTCATCTTACCCATTTTCAAAGATAGTGCTTGAATATTTGTGATAACTGACTTTAGCTCCTTCTTTGCTAAGATATCCTGTAAGTTGGTTTTGGAATGACTAATCTTGAAGTAATGAACAAATACCTTTTGCATAAATAATGACAGGAATAAAACTGAACTTTAATATAAAAGTAAATAAAGACATCCCAGATGTTAATAGGAAGATATTTCCACAAAAATAAGGAAATTAGGATGACTAATATTTTATAATTCCTGTCAGAAATATAATTCAAATAGCAGAGAAGTGAAACAGTGCTTTTAGCCTGTCATCATTTTAGCCATGCCCTGCCTCAGCAAGTAATGAAGGATACAAAGTCGTAAACTCACATGCTTCAATTCAACTGCAATCCAAAACAATCTACCTGTGATCAACAAATCAATAGACTAAAATGCATCTCAACTTCTTTTCCCAAGAACTCTAGACAAAACCAAAAATAACTGGGAAACACAGGACCAAAAAGGGACAAATTTAAAAATTATTTTCTTTTATTTCTTTATTAACAAGGTAAACCCAAAGTATACAGTATTCTTTTCCAGAGAACAGCCAGGAGCATTGTATGAATTGTTTGCTCAAAGTCCCACAGTAAACATATAAGATTAGAAGGATTCAAACCATGTACTTTTATATAGGGGAAGCATTATGTTAAAAAGCTCAGAGATATAAGTGCCAGACAACTCTAATTCATTTAAAAGAAAGTTAACAGAACCTGCATTGAATGAATATACCTTTTCTGAGCAATATAATTTGAGAAACCCTTAGGTTGGCATTATTAACTGTCCTCTGTCCTCAACGATTTAACAGAAAAAGGAAGAAATTAACAAATGTCAGGCAGATGGTACAGGGGATTAGAGCTTTAAACTCTTACTACATTGCCTTTTGTATGCCCTTCTGTATTAAAAGGTACATGTTTTAACTTTTTCTACCTCTATTTGCTTATTGTGTGACTCTGAACAAGTCATTTAAGCAGACAAAGTGTCATGGCTTGTGTAACATACAGAAAGTGTAGAGTATAAATGAAGCAGAGATGTTTCTGAGTAATAATTATGAAACCTTAATGACTGCATTATTAATAACTGTTCCAGTGACCTTCCAGAGGTGGAATAGCATTATTGATATGATTATAAGAAAAAAATTAATGAAATGCCATGTTAGTCCACTAAAAAAAAAAACAAAAAAAAACACTGGAATGCAGAGGTGATGTGATACTTTTTATTAAGCTGACAAAGGTTTTGCAATTACTCAACCTTTCAAGTTAGCATGAGCCCTTCATCTGTTACTAATGTTAAGTACATTGTTGTTTATCAACTTGCATCTAGAAAAGGGAATAAATAATTTATTTCCAATTTCCTAAAAACAAAAAAGTGAAAATGCTAGTGTGGGAAAAAAGCAGCTCAGACTATATTTCAGAAACAGACACTGTATTTACATATGTGATAGTGTGCATGATTGATGTGATAAGATTACATCATTCTAATTGACTTACCATGGTTCATATAAGGTCTGTTCATGTAAGGTAAACACTCGCACACATATGACACCTTATTTCTTGTAACTGCCAAGTTTCCAGAAATGTCAGTTATTCCAAGCAGCAGCAATTTCCAAACGCAAATGGTATGACAATGGCAGTGATAAGTGTCATTCAGCTGAGTAAAATCACTTCCAGAAATGCATTTGTATCATTTGAGCAAAAGACTTAGAAAAAGGCAAGAAAACGAAGGTATAAAAATTGAGGTTTGTAGCTCCATAGTAAAACTGCACATGACAATGTGTGAATCTCCATCAAGTAAAGCTCTCATTGGCTAAAATGTAGAGCCAATGAAAGAGACTTTCTAGAGCAGATGAACACTAAAGGCAGATGCAGGTGAGAGTGATAGTTTTTTGTAGAACTGAAAGGCACACCTACAAGTCCCTCTGCCACAGCAAGCCCTAGATAGCTGCAGGTTCTGGCTCTGGTCAGACATGCAATTCAAAGACAATAATGATAAAGTTTCAATCAGGAAAATGAATCATAAATAATGACTACTCATGTGACCTTGCCTGGATAATCTAAGTGCAATTTTTATTAACATTTTTGGTCAAAGCAATAAGAAATTAATTTGGCAATGTGTAACAGTCATACTCTGGTGAACTAAATGTTAAAGAAGTGCCATAAAGAAAACATATTCTTTTTAGAGAGCAGAACATGTTTGTCCCTTTCTGGCATGTTATAAAGTCCACCACCAGAAACAAAAAGAAAAACATATAAGTCTTTATAAGAGGTAGGTTTTGTACAAAGACTGAAGGACTCAATACAGAAATGAGGATCTTGAAAGTTGTAATGAAGATTGATGAGTGTAGATCAAAGTACAAAGAGCAAGAAATCAAATTATTTATATAATTAATAATATACAAATATTATTAAAAATAATAATAATACCAATAAAAATAGTATGAACATTATATATAAATAATAATATATAAATAATTATTTTGTTTTTGATGGCTGTATCTGTCATCGGTTACAAGGTACTGCCATGGGGGCATCTTTTGCCCCTATGTATGCAAATTTGTTTATGCCCCTTTTTGAGTTGGAATATCTCTATATCATCAGTTTGTAAGAAATAATGCTATTGCTTATTACAGATATATTGATGATATAATTTTTATATGTGAGGGCGGTAGACGTGTTTATAACACGTTATCAAAAGATGAAAATAGCGAACGCTATTTCATCGAACCTAAAATATCTAAACCACATATCGAACATTCAGAACAGCGAATTTTTTTCCTTGGGAAAAAAATTGCTATTCCGAAACACATACACACAATGCAAGCACACCTAAAAAACATTAATACACACACATACACTTATAATTCTACAACTAACCCTACACTAAATTATACATACACTACTGTCTATCCACTTACCTTAACCCAAACACTAACCCTAAGGTCCGTCACTATCACAAACTCACCTAACCTGTGCCCTAACCCTAACTCACTTAACCCGCCCCTAACCCTAATTCACCTAACACACGCCCTAACCCTAACTCACCTAACCCGCGCCCTAACCCTAACTCACCTAACCCGCGCCCTAACCCTAACTCACCTAACCCGTGCTCTAATCCTAACAACCACACAGTCGCACACTTACCTGAACCTGACCCATAAATTACCACCACAGCACTAAAAATAGTGAATCCACAGAACTGGCCAACCAAATTCTTTCCCTAGGAAAGAATTCGGTGTTCTGCAGCTTCGCTATTTTTAGCGTTTTCTCAAAACGGGGTCGATATTAGAACATTCAAAGTTTTAAAACTTTGATGTTCTGACATAGAGCCGTAGACATAATGTAATGAAATTCTGTCTGGATTTAGAACAGAACATTTATGGTTTGAGTTTTGATGATATACAGTGTGGTAACATGGTCAATTTTTTAGATTTAGTATTAGAAGGGATTAATGGTGGGGGTATTAAGATATCTGTCCATAGGAAATTTATTGACAATACCCATTTTTGACATGGGGTTAGTTTTCATCCACAGCATCTACTGGACTCTATACCTTATGAAGAGTTTCTTCACATGCACAGAATTTGTAGTGATTGGGGAGATTTTATAAGAGAGCGTAAGTACATTTTTACATGTTTATAAATAGGGGGTATAACTGTGACATGGTTAAGAAGTCTTTGCAGAAAGTTGTTGCACACAGATTGGGACTGAACCAGTGCAGTAATGATATGAATAAGGTGGTGATTAATACTGAAACTCATAAGGATCAGACATATTTTGTCTCAGTATATAATATTCTTAGTAGTAGGATTAGTAAAATATTGCACAATTGCTGGAAATTTTTATTTCAGGATGTGGAGTTGTAAAGAATTATAGCAAACTGTCCTTCTATTTCCTATAAAAAAAGAAAAGAGTTTGAAGGACTTTTTAGTTTCTAGTTATTTTCCATGCCTAATGAGGCATTATATCTGACTCCTGGTTTGAAGGGTACATACCCTTGTGGCTGTTGTTCTATATGTTCCTGTATTGTTACAAGTTTTAGGAAAATAAATGGTGCCCATTTTTCACCTGGTGGAAGTTTTTCCTGTAAGAGTGAAGGTGTAGTATATGTTCTCAAATGCCCCTGTAATTTATTTTATATAGGGGAAAGTGAAAGCAAATTGAAAATCAGAATACAGGAACATATAAGGGACATAAAGAATAATAACATTGAAAGCAATATTGCTATGTATTTTAAAGCAGTACATGATAGTGATCATTCTTTGTGGCGAGTTTCTGTTTTAGAACTAGTTTTTATGAAAATTCATGAAATATGTGATATTAAGGAGAAACTTCTTTATAAGGAATCTAGTTACATTTTAAAATTTAATACTATGGTACCTGTAGGTTTAAATATAGAAATTAATTTGAAGCAATTATTATGTAACTGAACAAGTAATTAATTGGTGGTGTTATAAAAAAGGTTTAGAAATGTTGTGTATTTGTATTACTCCTGGAAGGCTGAGAGCCGAGGCACTAGAGTTTCAGAAGTTTTTCATTAAACCTGAGTTTGTATTGTGGCCGGTTGTGGATTCTTCTTTTGGCTGCTTTCTTTCAAGTTGATGAATATAATTTGGGTGGATTATGGCCACATATCCATCCTGTAATTTTCCTAGGGTCCTAAGGGAAGATTCGATGGCGATGCAGACCCCACCTCAAATAACTCAAACAACTATGGACAACTATGTTGCTCAGGGTGTCTCTTCTGCCAATGGACATCTGAATAATAATGTGAGTGGAAGTTTCAATAGTTACATGGAGAAGTTGATGGGGGAGAGATATATGAAGATTGGTAATCCCTTTTCCACTACTGGCTCCTGAAATCTTGGCTTGCCCATGGATAGCCAGGAATTATGTGACAATTTTGAGAAGCTGATGTTGGCAGAAACAAAGGTACATTTAAACATTTTGGGTTTGCAGTGTTTTTTAGAGCTTAAAATAACCCCCAGAGGTTTACAGGCATTTAAAAGTCCTACTACACCAATTATGTGGAAAAAGCTTTTTGTGACTACTGGGTGGCAGCAACACATTGCTATGTGAGTGAGTGGGTTTCCATTCTCATTGAGCGAAATATGCCGAAGCAGGCAAAGTTAAAGGAAGACATTAAGCGCACTTTTTCAAATTTGTTTCCTCTGCTTGTTCCCTCTCAAGTTGATTCTGTTCTAAAGGATTTGAACAGTAAATAAAAAGACCTGGAATCCCTTTTGATTGAGAGAAAGAGAAATAAGATCAAAACGGACTCTCGTGACTATGAACACAAATGCGCTTTTCTTTGGAAAGTTAATGATAAAAAGAGACAGGAAAAACTTCCGTTCACATGGAGGTTCAAAATGTTCACATTCAGTTACTTTTGTTTTTTCTGATGGCTTGACAAGTGGGGGTGATAGTGATGAATCCGCGTAGCCACCTCTTCCCAATGCTCATTGTCCGGAAGCCATGCAACCTTTTCATAGACAGGGAGAAGATCAAGGTGAACAACAGAACAGAAAGAGGAACAGGAATTTTCAGGGGCAAAATGTCTTCACTGAAACAAACCATAGACCTCATTTTAAACGAGACAGATGGAACTGAAAATTTATTAGTAAGTGTGGATATTGTGCCGTTTAATTCTAACTATTTAGTGAATTTGTCAGGCTGCAATCTGAATGATAATGAATGCAACATTTTACAGTTTGGTTTAAAGTTTGTACCTACAGTCATTCCTTGTTTACACATGTTAAAACAAGATGTTTTTTTTCTTAGTTAGGAAATTGCATTTGAAGTAATTTTTTTTCAATAAGAAGGATAACATAAGAGACACTGAAGTTTTGGATTGTATTGACTCAGAAACTGAGAGTTTTATTTCCTGTATGTCAGATTTAGATGTCAATGCTTACTGTTTATTGGATACACATATTATTTCCAACAAAAGTGCATTCATTCTCCCTTATACTAATGAGATAATAAAGCAGTTAAAAAAGGAAAGCGTTTGAAGGACTTTACAAGTTTTAGGAAAATAAATGGTGCCCATTTTTCACATGGTGGCAGTTTTTCCCTGTAATAGTGAAGGTTTAGTGTATGTTCTCAAATATCTCTGTAATTTATTTCATATAGGGGAAAGTGAAAGAAAACTGAAAATCAGAATACAGGAACATATAAGGGACATAAAGAATAATAAAACTGAAAGCAATATTGCTATGCATTTTAAAGCAGTACATGATAGTGATCATTCTTTGTGGCAAGTTTCTGTTTTAGAACTAGTTTTTATGAAAATTGGTGAAGTATGTGATATTAAGGAGAAACGTCTTTATAAGGAATCTATTTACATTTTAAAATTTAATACTATGGTACCTGTAGGTTTAAATCTAGAGATTAATTGGAAGCAATTATTATGTAATTGAACAATTAATTAATTGATGGTGTTATAAAAAAGGTTTTGAAATGTTGTGTATTTGTATTACTCCTGAGAGCCGAGGCGCTAGAGTTTCAGAAGTTTTTCATTAAATTTGTGTTTGTACTGTGGCCGGTTGTGGATTCTTCTTTTTGCTGCTTTCTTTCAAGTTGCTGAATACAAAGCGCAAGAAGCCTGCATGGGCTGTGCAGCACTTAGTTTCACATTACTATAAAAAGGCAGAAGTGACGTATCGAAGGAAGATGTCTAGGGCTGCAGAGGACACTACTTTGGTACATCAGTAGTAGAGTCATGGAAATTTGAAAGGACCAAAAGGCAAAGAAAAAAAAAACTTAGAAGCAAACACAAAAGGCAAGCATTACTGTAATGCACAAATGAGAACATACCAGGACGAAGAAAGCAAAAAAATAAAACAATAAAAAAAACAATAGGAAAAGTCTAAATGGTTAAGCAAGGAAGACAGCAAGACAATAGAGAAAAAGGAAGGCTAAGGAAAACCAAGATGACCAGGGAGAATGGATGAAAAAAAAGAGAGAGAAAAGAAAAAGAAAGGGCAGGAATGTGTTAGGGTTATTATTCTGTCCTTCTTTTCTCTTTCCACAGGACTGATCCTGTTTGAGAAGTTGTTTCCCATGAAAGGAAGAAAAAATGGAAAGCATCCTTGAATTTCAGGTGTATGAATATGTTCTAACTTTCTTCTAAATATTGTGGAAAACAATTATTCTGTGTTAAAAAAAACAGAAATATTACAGCAGTGTAGCTTTTATTTTAGCAATAAAGAGAAATACATCCTTTTCCACTGATTGTAAATAGCATGTGCCCTACAGTATCTCATACTTGTAAATAACAACCCCTTTTTGCATCACAGAAGCTGACAAATCTAGAAATGGCAGGTTTAGAAAGGTATGACAACAATATTTGAAGTAAGAAAGTAAAATGTTTACATGGGTATTTACAGTACAAAATGGGGCAACTGCCAGGATAAGAAAGAGCGTGGGACTTTGGGCTGACAAGTGGATAGAAGAATGTCAGAGTGAGAAAGAGCATGATACTGGAGAGGACAGATTAATAGAAAGAGTGTGAGCAAATGAGTGGAGAAAGAACAAAAGACTCTAAGAAGGAACAAAATCCATTTGTCACATGGGTTGCATCCAAGGATAAAGATGAAATCTTTTAAAAAAATGAAGAAAATACTAGCAGAGCAGTTTAACATGTTCACAGAGATGAAGGAGGTGTCACTAGGTTAGAGGACAGCTTGGGGATGCCAGGCTTCTAAAGAGGGAATACCATAAAAGAATACCATAAAAGACAAAGACTGAATCATCTAACTTAGCATCTATGTTGGATAAAATTATTCAAAAGATGTTGCAAGACAGAGACTTATTGTGTGGTCTAGCATACACACACTTCCATGGACTCATGTCCAGATGATCGTGCTTCTGAAACTTAAACCAAATCTAATCCTGGTTTACAACTAAGAATGACACAGAAAACCAATGGATGTGGTCATGTTAGACTAGGGCATGCATTTTATATTGTCTCACAAGATGCTAATTGATAATATGAAGTAGGTAGGCATGACTCTAATATTGATGGTTTGTTTGTGTCTTTCGGCTTTTCCCAGTTAGGGGTCGCCACAGTGGAACTCTGGTCCGCTAATGATTGGCAGTAGAGTTTTACGTGCTGGCTTGCCGGGCCTAACACGCAACCTTCAATGAAGGAACGCCCGTTCACGCATGTCGCCACACAGAAGACGCTTTAACTGAGAATCGAACGGGCAACGTCTAACTGTGAGGTGACAATGCTACCGCAGCACCACCACCGCAGTCAATATTGATGGTAAGGTTATGCAACTGACTAAAGTGCAGAAAGCAGAAGCTAAAACTGTTGGGTGACCCTAATTCACGCTTTAGTGCTGCCATATCTAAATAATACTTCCTGGTTTGATGAAAAATAGACATGCCGGTTTTTGTTGATATATAAAATACTGTAAAGCATGGAGGTGAACATCAGGGAAAGTGGCAGATGTACATAGAAACAGAAATGGAAAGGAAAGTTACACATTTCAGTTGCAAAAAAAAAACAGACTGTGCAGTTTTATTTATTTACTAATTCATTTATTCACACCTTGTTGACCAGGTTAGTCCCACTAGCCAATAGCCTAATTTCAGGGGAGAGCCAAGATAGTATTAATATCAAATAGCATAAATTTAACCAGAGTAAGAGGGAACTTTCCCTACTGACATGGGATCCAACTGAGCTAACAACAACTCAGGCAGATTGGGCCCCAGATTAATGCCTCATCTGATGGATGGATTGGCATGAGCAGAGGCTGTAAAGAATTCAGAGATGCTGATCACAACAAATAGTATGTAGCTAGAGCATGAGAAATGTCAAAGGCAAAAAATACAAAAATTGTTTGGGTGCATGGCTAGGGAATTTTTCAGTGCAGCTTTACAATGGTCACTAGAAAAGCTGAAACCAAAGTATATTGTCCAGTTTTGAAGACAATACATGAAAATTAAGTAGACAGATGAAAACAGTAGAGAGATGAGCTAGTAAAAGTGATAAATAAGACAATATAGAAAAAGAGAATATACTATAATGTGTTAATGATGTACATGCTATAAGAAAGGTGGTCAGTGGAATGTATGATACATGTACACAGACTAAATAAACGTAAATCAGCTGGGGGCAACCTCAGTCACTGAACACTTAAATCACACCAAAGACTGAGGTTTCAAATGACTCCAGTAGGTATACAGCTACAAATAATTCCAAACAAATGAAAGTGTGCCTGCCTTTCATTCATTTGGGATTATTTGTGGCTGTATACCTATGGGAGTTATTTGAATCTTCGGTCTTTGGTGTGATACATGTACACAGAATAATCAAGAGTGAGGTAAATGAAATAATGTTATAGTGAAAAAAAAACAAGGCATATATCATTGCTTATGTGCCATGTGAGGCGACACATGTTTAAGAGAGATAAAATAAATATTACTTCACTTATAACATTATAAATGGTTCTCATATCCCCAAGACAAAGATGCTCATAACTCATGCTGAGGATGAAAATAAAAATTTGCCATAGCCTCGTAGAAAATACTCTAAAAGATACAGGTTTCCTGAACACAAGGCTACACCTACTCCTTGTCCATTCATACATGCCACTAATCCACACAAGGCTACACCTACTCCTTGTCCATTCATGCATGTCACTAATCCACACAAAGCTACACCTACTCCTTGTCCATTCATGCATGCCACTAATCCACACAAGGTTACACCTACTCCTTGTCCATTTGTGCATGCCACTAATCCACACAGCTCACCCAAGTGTCAACAGAAAGGCATGACTAAACTATAAGGCCCACCAAGTCTGATCCTGCACGGATAAATGTTTTAGTTATAGATGACTCGGTAGTTAGGTATACTAACACCAAATCACCAGATAAGAACTAGTCGACTGTAAGCTGCTTGTCAGTTTCCAGGATCTGTGGTGTCACAAGGGCTCTAAGGTTGCTTTAGCCTGACAAACATGATTGTGACCTAGTGGTGGCTCATATGGTAGTGAATGACCTCAGGCATTCCACTTAGAGAGACATAAAAAGAGAGATATATGATGCTTACTGTGCAAGTATTAGAGACAAGAAAGACACTGGTCTTGAGTAGTATCCTGCTTTCACAAAGAATGATGCCTAGATAACCAGGCAAGATAACTGATTTAACAATTGTCTGAGTAGTTGCTGCTATTCTGAGTGGATCCATCATGCATCAGCTTGAGATAATATGGTAGGTAATACTTCTGTTTCACCAGGGATGGCTAGCACCTATCAAAACAGGACTTCTGCCTACTGCTAAAGCCCTTGCAGTCGCAATACTCAGTGCATTCTCTTTTTCTTTACAATCTATCCACGTGCCCCTTTTTCACATTCAAGTTCACATTATTTTTGCATCATGTCCTGTTTTAGCACATATATAACATTTCTTTTTATCACAATTAATTACTAGATAACCTTCATTTCCACAAAAAAATATATTTCTGGTTGCCCCAGTATTTCACCACAATCATGTTACTTTTGACATTTATAACACTTGGAATGTCTACAATTGTTTTTCCATTTCTATTTAAAAAAAAAACATTGCAATCCCAAGACCTAGTCCACAAAACCCTATTATCATAAGCTTTTAAAACATCTATTACTTCATTGCATATATGTTTCAAATGTTCTTTTAAAGTCTCTCTTTCCACCTTAATTCAAAACTGTATATATTTTTTTTATCTTCCGAAAAGATACTTTAATCACGTGTTCATTCCATGGATTATCATTTTGTCATTTTTCATACTCCACACAAAAACCTTTCCATAACTTGTACAGTTTCAAAATGTCATAAAATGTCTCTGTTAATCAAAATTAAAACCTTTACCTCTTGTGTTTTCACACAAAAGTGTAAAAATCACATTTTTGTATACCTCATATTTATCAAACTCCTGGCTTCTTTTGCTTTGCACTCTTAGCACGAACTTTCTTTTTAAACTGTCCATTTTTTTCATGTTTTCTTTCCTTTCAGTCTGCCTTGTGAAATGGCCCCTGTCTTAGCATATGTTTTCTTTAATTGTGCACTGTCTCCTTCCAGTGTTGCTTCTGCATCCTCCTTGTGTATTTGTTCCATGGTCTCCCCTTATGATTTCTACATAGCAAACTCAGACTCAGATTTAGACATCATACTGGCACTACTCAGCATTAATATTCTAAGTAGAAAGATGCCAGATGTTAAGGCCATCCTGCATTTCAAACACATTCGTAGCTATGTAGATGCTCAGAAATAATTCTGATGCAATGACAGCACTCCTTCTATACCAGTATTTTTCACATATCATGCCTTCAGACGTTTGTTTAATTATATGTCAGCATCTATTTTTTGTCAGAAACACTATCACCTCAGGTCAAATAGCACGTGACCATAGATTGTACTTTTTGGAGATCCAACTCTCCTTTAAAATCTCCATTGCTTCTTTGCTAGGTATTGATACTTATCAATGCCCTCCAAAGATCATGGAAATTACCTTTATACCATTGAACAGTGAATGGCACATATTCTCAGCATTTACTGGACTTTGTTAATACCAATGCAATGGAGCAAGATGTAAAATTACATGCTAGAAGCACTAATATCAGCCTTAACTTGTTCTTTATCAGCTCAGCCCCTGTCTGTATCTCAAACCACAAATCCTCATTCACTACTACATAATGCCACTACTAACTATTCCATCCATAGTCTGCTAACTATGGTACCCAGGATCTACAGTAGTTATAGCTCAGAATCATACATCTTTTAACCACACCTACTTGTTAGCCAAATCCATTGTACCTTTTTGTCTGATACTGAACTACATTTATCTTTTCAGTGAAATAATATATTACATACCAGTACAGAATAACTATTCTCATTTATATGACACTGCAGCATATGTAGATAAATAATTACTAGGATCTCTAAGTGTTTCAATGATTTTATGAAGCACAGAGGATATGTTTAATTTCAGTATAAAACTCAGTCAGTATTATCCTGAATTTACTGCATTTATAAATGCCTGTACAAATACAAATAATCTACTTTCATAATAAGTAGGATTCTTCAACTCTGAACAACCATACATTTTAGGGACATAAGTCTAAGAATAATGCATGGCATATTATTGCATATAATATTAGGACTGCAATTATACATGTCAGGTAATGATGTTTATACTGCAGAAAATGTTTATACTGCAGAAGTGAGGGATAAATCCCTGACTATGACCCAGCTGACCAAGGATTAACTAGCAACCTTATCATTGGATGAGTTAATAAGGGAAGAAGACAATAAAGGCATGTGCCAACTCACTCATCCCAATGCTAGTGAGGATGTCTAGCCCATTGCAATGCAGGCAGCTTATGAAGAGACGTGCAGGGCATGCACTATATGGACAATGGACATGTGTTTTGCTTTTCCGAGCCATTTCCACATGGTATCCTTCATGGAACTTGTGCAAGAATAATCACATTCTTGGCAATAATAATAGAAGACTCCCACATGTAAAATAAATTATGCTAGTAACTGAGGAAGGGAAAGAGCCAGAAGGCAGAAAATTACTAAAGGCTATATAGATGATTGCCATGTCATCAATTGCTCTCAAGTTGGTGATAGCAAATCAGTGGCCATGGCTGTTGGGGGCACAGTGTTATGGTTATAGCAAGGAGATAAAAATAAATCAATGAAATGTATTAAAAAAGCCAGTGATATGCAAAACCTTGAACAGCAGGTTTTTCTTTGTGCATTCTCTTCAACTAACTATGAAATGCTACCAAGCTTGGCCAGCACCGTAACTTGGATCTACCATCTCTCCTCCACTCTATCTGAACAGGCTTACTTCAAAATAGATATCTGACCTACTCAGTAAATACCTTGAAATGTATTCTGTACTACTGATGTATTCTTCTTAGATTGCATACAGCTTATAATTCCTTTCTTTCTCACCTGCTCTGTCTTATCATCATTATTTATCCAACAACTTGATGTTTTGTATCACATAGAACTTTGCTGCAGCTGTTCAACTTTAAACCTGGACATATTTCATGATAAATGACTCCTGTCTTATTGTCAAGCTGCAGTCTATCTATTTTATTTATGTTAGTTATCATTTGTTGACAGGCTACTCCCACTAGGTTAGAGAACTTTTTCAGGGGAAACATGAGGTGGTATTTATAATCGTATGGGAAACTTAACCAGGGCATCAGGGAACTCTTCTGGAAATGCTAGCTGTGAGTATGTGGGCAAGTCCCATCCCAGGCTCAGAGGCAGCTGCAAGGATGGTGTGCCAGATGCAGAATTTACTGAATGGAGTGGAAGTAAATGCCAGCTTAATAAAAGATGTTGCAAAATGTGTTGAGGATGTGGAAACAGTTTTTTAGCAGCAGTGATTTGACAAAACAGAGGAGGTGGTCAGAGATGAATGTATAGTTACAACCCTCCAATTGGGAGGGATGTGTGATTATTTACTCCAAGATTTAATCAATCAGAGGGAGTCAGAGAATGATCATAAGGGGACACCATGGAACAAATACACAAGGAGGATGCAGAAGCAACACTGGAAGGAGACAGTGCACAATTAAAGAAAACAAATGCTAAGACAGGGGCAATTTCACAAGGCAGACTGAAAGGATAGAAAAAATGGACAGTTTAAAAAGAAAGTTTGTGCTAAGAATGCAAAGCAAAAGAAGCCAGGAGTTTGATAAATATGAGGTATACAAAAATGTGATTTTTACACTTGGGTGTGAAAACACAAGAGGTAAAAGTTTTCATTTTGATTAACAAAGAGATATTTTGTGACATGTTTTGAAACTGTACAAGTTATGGAAAGGTTTTGTGTGGAGTATGAAAAATGGCAAAATGATAATCCATGGAATGAACACGTGATTAAAGCATCTTTCCGGAAGACAAAAAAAATATATACAGTTTTGAATTGAGGTGGAAAGAGAGACTTTAAAAGAACATTTAAAACATATATGCAATGAAGTAATAGATGTTTTAAAAGCTTATGATAATAAGGTTTAGTGGACTAGGTCATGGAATTGCAATGTTTTTTTAAAAATAGAAATGGAAAAAAAATTGTAGGCATTCCAAGTTTTATAAATGTCAAAAGTAACATGACTGTGGTAAAATACTGGAGGCAACCAGAGACATTTTTTGTGGAAATGAAGGTTATCTAATTGTTAATTGTCATAAAAAAAAATGTTATATATGTGGTAAAACAGGACATGCTGCAAAAAAAATTGTGAACTTGAATGTGAAAAATGGACATGTGGATGGATTTTAAAGAAAAAGCGAATGCACTGAGTATTGTGAATCATAGTATTGATAAAGAGCAAATTCGAAATGATGAAGAGATAGAAATAGATAAAACATTAGGAGAAAAAATGGAGATATTAAAAATGGAGAGGAATTAGAAATATAATTGGAAGCTAATGATGAAGAGGATATAAGTTGGAAAGTGGTAAGAAGAAAACTATTTTATTGGTAAAAGAGTCAAAGATAGAAAAATAAAATTTAAAGGCACTAATATAAAGCAAAAGAAGAAAGGGAATGGATACCAAATAAAAGTTTAAAGAGAGTAGAAGGATATCTTTTAAACTAAGGAACAGGGTAAGGAATAATTTAAGGAATTATTATATATGCAAATATATTTTTACAATGTAGAAAGGAAGAGATGTCACCATATTTAAGCAATAGAATGAAGGAGGATAGTTTGATGTGAGAAATGAAAGGTAAAGAAGATAATTTAAAGAAAAATCAATAACTGATTATGGGAATTGCTGTAAGTTATGTAGAAGAAGTGTTTAATAAGAAAAAGAGACAGAACGCAAAGATATGGGAAGTAAATAAGTATCCAAATAAATCAATAAAGAATCTGAAAAAAAGATTACACTATATGAATAATATGAATTAGAAAATGTGTTTATACTGTTAAATATAGAATTGGCAGCTGGTCCAGATGGAATTGGATTTGAAATGTATAGAAATCTAGAAGAATTGTAGAAAAAGTATTTATTATGATTATTTCATGAATGGGTAAATGAAGGTTTAAATAAGAAATTATGTACAGAGATATTAAAATGTATGTGGTAAAAAGGAAAAAAAGTTGATATAAAGAATTGGAGACCAATAGTTTTAAACAACACAGACTATAAGATATTTAAGCAAATAATGCAGACAAGATTTGAGAACAAGATTCAATATATAATGGAGGAAAGTATATATGATATGAAAGGAAAAACATTTCAAGAGTTATCAATGATAGTGATAGAAACAATGGATGATTTTATAAAAAAGAAAAAATGCAACATTTATAGTAGGTGATATTAATACAACATGAAATGCTTTGGGAAATAATGGAACTTTATAATATTATCAGTAAAATTAAGCAACTATGTAAAATGACAATTAAGAATCCTTGTGACTGGTTAGGTAAGTAAATAAATAGACATAAATAATGGTATAAGACAAGGGTGTTCTATGAACAATATTGCTTTTGCATTAGTTATAAATACAATAATCAGGGAAATTAGTCAAAACATGAAGAATGCAAAGTTTATAATTTGTAAGGATGCAGAGAATCCAGTTATGTCATATGCAGGTGGAATTATAATTACTAAAAATAGAGAATGGGTAAGAGAAATTATAATTTATTTATTTGATTGTTTAAAGGAAATATGTATGACCTTAAAGAGAAAAGTAAAGGAATGGGGAAATAATAAAGATAGAAGGTGTTAAATTATCTGTGAAAGAAACATTTTAGGAATGAATTTTGAAAAATAATGCAATAGAAAGGAATGGGACTACAATATTACAGGAACTGAAAGATACTTATGCTAGGGAAGATTTACAGATTAGCTTATAAGAAAAAAAAACTAAATCTGATCAATTCAATATTAACAAGTAAGATGCCACACTTATCAAACATTGTTATGATTCTTAGAAGCTATGAGAAATATTTGTTAGAAATATTTTTTCTTGTTTATATGTGGATCTTGATTAATCCCTGTTTAAACGGGTGTATTGAAAATCAACAAAAAAGGAGGATTAGATGTATTGAATCCAATAGTATATGCTGCATCATTTAATTTGTATTAAGTTTTGAAATGGTTAAATAAAAAAAGTGAATTCAGTAATAAGAATATTCAGAGTATTCAAATATAAGAATGAGGAATTGTGGGAAATTATAATAATTAATAAAACAGTAAAATTCTGTTGTAATGAAGAAATAGAGAATTACCAACAAAAGATATAATTGTAGAAAATAAAGCTTGATGAAGTGGAAGAAAATAGAAAAACATGGTATAACAATATTATGAGAAAATATTGTGTTAACCCATGGGAAATATTTCAGAAGATGACATCAAAGCTATTAAAGAAATAAATAAATGGTGCAGTCATAATGTTAAATGTCAAGATTTTTTATGGATATTGGTAATAAAAAAATTAATAGTAAAAACAAATATGCCCTACAAAAAGTAAAAGGAAAGAAAATTCTGTATGGTGATAAGAAACTACAGAACATGTTTTTTTTATTTTTTTAAATAGAGAGTTAAAAAATTGTGGAGCAAATTATGTACAGAAGTTTTTTTTTTGGAAAATTTATGAATAATGATGATAAAGATATGGATATGATTTAATATAGTTATGAGAATATAAACAAAGAATCAAAATTAGATATAGATAAAAAAGAGATTTTGTAACATGGATTTCATGAAATGAGAGGATAAATGAGATTATGGTTAATGGAAATTGGACATTGTCGTTAATATTAAAAAAGATTAAAAGCTGGTTATGGAGAAAGTATTGGAGGTCAAATAAGAAGTATGTATATATAAGCAATTGTTTGATATATAAAAATTACGAAAGAATGCACATGAAAATTATTTTAAACAATTGCATAAACTTGTAAAATATATTATGTAAAAAGATGTAAATAAATAAAGGACCCACTACTCTTTTCATTGTGAGAGGAGAGCTTTTTGTTTTCTACACTTTTTGCTTCTGTTCCTGGCATGGAGGCAGCTAGGAGAAGCTGTGCAGTAATAGAGGGAGAAGAAAATTGTTCTGTTAGTGACAGCAGTGTGACTCTATCAGTCTGTTGAAAAGTGAGTGAGTGGTACAAATAGTCAGTATTTAGCTGACTTTAAACCTCATTATTTTAAAGAAGTTATTGTGAATGAAATTGCTTCTGGAGGTATGTCCGATGAAAAACTGGTTGATTTATTGAACAAACATGATCCCGGAGAAAAGCCGCAGCTTTTGTGGTCAGATATGATGGAAGAGTTTTTCAGAATGGAGAATGAGTTAGGTAGAAAGGAAATGAGTTGTGAGTTGGATGAGCATATATTTACAGGCGGAACATAATCTGGAAAATTAAATGCTGATGCAGTTGGAAGAACAAAAGGTACTGTGAACGTTATTAAAAAAGAAGAAAAAGCTTTGTTGTTTGGATGAAAAGGAAGAAAGAGGAAATGATCGATACTTTATGTGGGTTAATTTAGTGTTACCTTTGAATTTTGAAGCAAAAGTCATTACACCCTTGATTCATTTGGGGAAAGAAACATTTTGTGACTTAATATTTGAAATGGAAGACTTAATTGAAAGATTTTTGTTTAATTTATAAAGAAGAATTAATGACTGTTACATGTCGAATCAAGTTTTACTTTCCAGGCAAGGGACTTGATTAAAGAAACAAGTATTTGCTCAATTTTGCACTGATGAAATTGAGTTAAAATATATTAAAAATGATTTTTCACTTATGTGCTATTCCGTTTCTGATGTTGTGAAAGTCAAAGATGAGAGGGGTATTTGGACTGAGGTTGGGAATTGGATGTCATTTTAAAATATGACAAAACTGTGATAAAGCATTTACCAAGTGTTATATATGTAGATGGCAATAGATGAACAATTAGGTATATGAAATTGCTGAAAACTTGCTTTTTTTGTGGGGATATCAATCATCTGAAAAATGAGTGTAAAAAATAAAATAATCACAGCAGGGGAAATGTCATATGATGAATATGTGTAAAAGGAATGTAGAATATGCAAAAGTGAAGGGCATTTTTGGTTTTATTCTAAAAAGAATAAGCAATAAAATGTTAAGCAGGATGATGGAGAAAGTATTGTAAAATCTGAAAGAAATGAGGAAGTAGAAGAAAAAGGGAAAATGGTTGTGATGGCCTCTCTTTACCCCAGGCCAGTAATCAAGGAGCCTCAATCCTCACCAATGACACTGGTGAGAGATGGTCACTAAAAACAGGAAAAAATGTACACAGTATTCAAATGCAGCTCTGTGCATCAAGCACAATTTCTCCCAAGAGCACACAGGGAACACACTCCAGACCTGGAACTGGACTTTCTTTCTCTCCAGCTTCCAAACAAAGTACACTTTGGAGCACTGTGTCCTATTTTCAAGTAGCTGACATACCCACACCTGACTGTTTTTCACACACACACACACACACACACACACACACACACACACACACACACACACACACACACACACATACTCTCTCCTGGAAAAGGCTGGGGCAGATTTTTTTTTTGCTGTACCCCTTCTGCCCAGTCTATAAGGTAACATTGCTGCCACCAGTCAACCCACTGCCAGGCTCTTACAAGGGTATCCAATTATACTGAGTAAAATCAATACTAGCATAAATGGTAGAGTATAACCAAAGCAGCCGGGCTTTTCAGAGTGACCAAAGCATCACTAAAATAAGCACAGGTACTCTCAAGAGTTGAAAGTATTCTCTAAACGACCAGCCACAATGAAAGCATAAAGATATTTAATAATAAATAATAAAGTAGAAAACATGAGAATAAATATCAAAGTACAATAAGCATCAGAGTTTTAATCACAGGAGAAATAAAAATAATACAGTGGGAGAGATTCAAACAAATGCAGAAAAACACTACTAAACTAATCTCACTGTATTTCCCGACTATCTAAAGAATAACTGTTCCCTATTTAACCTAATTAATACAGCAAGGCAAGATTTGATGCTGAGATGCTTACTTCTACTAGGCAAGATGTCGAGCTTCCAACTGCTGAACTGAACTGATCTGACTGTGATAATTGTCATAGATTTTTACATCAGGTTCCAAAGAAGACAAAACAAAAACAAAACAAGCTGCTGTGTGAGTTTCATCCTCTACGTGCTGGTTATAGCATGAAATCACATTTGATCACCTGACTCTGGCACAGTACATACTCAAAGCTTTGCTAAGATCTGTTGCAGTATTTGAAAATTATAGAACAATTACAAAAACGTCTACTCTTCCCTTCCAGAATTCTTTGTTTAAACATAAACATTTAATCAGTTATAATAACACTGTTGATACATGCATCAGTACAAGTCAATGTGACAGTCAAATGACACACAATTATTTACAAAACTCCAGCTAACTATGCTGGCATATGTTATATATGCACTGCCCTTTTCTCCCTGGCACAGATGGTAATACCTCACATCAACACAAGGGTGTTAATGAAAAAGAGGATGAAATAATAAAAGATAACTTAGATAAAAATGTGTACTAAGAATGTTTAAAATTAAGAAGAAGTTGAAATTAATAAGTCAAATGTTTGTAAAGGGAGTGCAAATGATGTCAGGAAAAAGAAGTTTGATAGGTGGTAGGGTAAGGCTGAGGTAAAGAAGAGTAAAAAAAAACATAATGAAAGATTAAAAAGAAAAGTATGGAATAGTTTTAGATGATTTTCAGTTAATGAATACAGTGAAAAATCTGCTAGTGAGCATTATTGTACATAAGCACCTTAAAATATTCAATTGGGGAAATAATAAAAATAAGACAACTTACGTATTATACCTCGTGGGCTACGCATTTTAAAAATGCCCACTTCGGGGAATAGGTTCCCCGAACTTCTCTTCAAATGGCAACAACTAAATATGGAACTCAGTTACAATTATATGAAATTACTCATAGAGTTTCATACTCCTGAAGAGATGATGCTTAAAGACTTGGTTAACCAAGGGTTTGAACGTTTAAATGTGAAATGTATAAATGCAGGTGTTTGTAATAGATTGGAACGAGTATTTGATGATGTAATGTTGTTTGAAAAATGCCTGATAGAACAAAAGAAAGTTAAAATCACTAGAGACGTTAGAGATTTTAGGAATAGCCAAGTGTTTATGTGGCCTAAGGAACAACCTAACAATGCTAGTGCGACTGTATCCAGTTACCCACGTAATAATGTTTTACCCAACACTCGGCCGTCTACATGGAAACCATTGGAGAATGTTACAGCATGCTCCAACCCTTTCACGAGTGCTTCTGTACAGGGTAACAGTGAAAATAATGTAAATAATACTGAAACGGAATTAACACCTATGCAAGTGATAAATCGCCTTCTAAAGAGAAAGGTGTTGCATTAATACAGAATGAAACTGTGAATAGCCTAACTATATTGCAAGGACAACAAGAAGGCAATAATGAACCAAACTTAAGTAGTCAGGCAGCCCAGACTTATAAGGAGGCTGTGGTAAGACCTAAGGTCCCAGTAGTGGGTAATACCAATACCCCTTTCCCGATAGTTCAAAGTCAATATATAGAAAGGAGACGCTCTGCCAGCAGGGGCAGACACAAGAGAAAGGGGTCGATAGAGGATCACAATGGACCCACCCTGAAGAAAATGTGGGAGAGGGCCCCTCACTAATAGTGAATTTGTCTAGCAGGACTTTGAGTGTGTTTGAAAAACAGGTACTTAACAAAGGCCTAAACTTCATACCCTCCAGTAGGGATGATGTGGTCGACCTAATACTTGATACTAGGCTATTTACAAGGAAGTTACAACTTCAACTAGACTATGGGTCAAGTAATGACCGTAATCAACCACCTCGGTTTCGTTCTAATAGCACATACATACCACAATTACATCCAGTTATAGATGTTTTTGGTAAAGTATTAGAGAGAGATATACAACATTATTATCAGAATTACACCTATAAGAGTCATGGTCAAAATTTGAATTATAAACAAAGATGTGCACTTAATGACTTGAAGAAAGACCCACAGCTAGTTATTAGACCAGCTGATAAGGGTGGACCTATTGTACTGATGGACCTAGTAGATTACAATGAAAAAATGGTACACCTTCTAAGTGATGATAAATTTTACTTAAAGATAGATACAGCAATAGTAAAGCAGAAAGTTTTTGATGTTTACTATATGTTGGATGATCTCATTATGTCAGAGAGTATTACTGATGAGTTATATGGATATTTCAAGGTAGAGAATCCTGTTATACCGGTAATACAGGGACTACCTAAGATACACAAGTCCAGAAGTAACCCACCCATGAGACCTATTGTAGCTGGCCAAGGGTGGGTAACGGAACCACTATCGGTCTACATGGAATTGGCCCTGAGACCTTTAGTGGACATTAATAAAAGTATACTGAAGGATAGTAAGCAATTTCTGCTTGATTTATATACTTACATTAGTAATTTGGATGATGAAACACCCTATTTATTAGTCACTTTAGATGTGGTTAGTCTATTTACAGTGATACCCAATGATACAGGGGTTCACTATATACAGACTTACCTACGCCTTCATTCAGATTTTTCGGAAAAAAGAATAGATCTACTCACATTATATTTGGAAACTATACTTCATAACAATGTTTTCGTTTTTGGTGAGAATGTTTACCTCCAAAGGAATGGCGTGGCTATGGGCACATCTTGTGCCAATAGCTACGCCAACCTAGTTATGGCAGCATGGGAAGATCAATTCTTGTCTAATTATGGTCCTTTCAAGGAATTTGTGGGGTTGTATCGTAGATTCGTGGATGACCTCTTTTTTATTTGGCTGGGTGACGCAGAAATGCTGAGAAGTTTTGTTGAATATATGAACACTTCCACCAATTTTCTGAAGTTTACGTTGAATTATTCTGATACTATAATCTCATATTTAGATGTAGAAGTCTTCAAACTCGATAATGGGTTACTCAACACTACGATCCATAGGAAGCTATGTCATAGGAATACATTTTTACATAGAGGCAGCATGCACCCCAGCCATGTTTACCATAATATATTGAAGGGTCAGTTTATGCAAGCATCCCGTTATAACCCCTCAGATAATGGCTATGAAAGAGAGGTGGAAGAGCTGAGGGGTAGGTTTATAGAAAGGGGCTATGATGAAAGAGTGATAGAGTTGGTTATTATGGAGGTGAATAATTTGCGAACTACGAGAGCTAAACCATATTTTGCAGAGCAAAATCAAACCCCTGAGGTAGATATACCATCTAATATGGGAGGGGTGAGACCAATTATGTCATACACAAGAGACACTAAGGCAGTTAAAGAAATATTAGAAAGGCACTGGGATATATTATTGTCTGATAGTGTGATAGGTGAAATAGTAGGGCTGAATCCAAGGATTACATTTAAGAATAAACCCAACTTAAAGAGACTGTTGTGTAAACCAAAGAATCTAAGCCTGAGACAGATGGAACCCAGACAAAATATAAACACCTTGCCATGTGGTAGGTGTAACCACTGTGAGTTTATTAACAAAGATTTAATTTTTATACACCCAGTCTCTGGTTATAAGTATTATTTTAATACTGATACCAATTGTAATAGCAAAAATGTGGTTTATATTGCGAAATGTGAAATATGCCCCTCCTTTTACATAGGGAAAACCAATAGACCCCTTAGAGATCGTATTAGGGAGCATAACTATCACATTAGAATGGGGTCGGAGGTAAATGCACTAGCTAGACATTGTAGAGTAGCAGGTATGGGTCACATTTTTCATTTTAGTGTTATAAAACAATTATTAATTAGTCAAAGAGGGGGTGACATTATTAACCAAACTTTAGAATGTGAGCTTAGATGGATAATAAGAATGAGAGCAGATGAGCCGCCAGGCTTGAATGACAGGGTACAAATCAAACCTGTATTAAAGAATAGGAGAATTTTCAGACCTAAATAATATAAATGAATTTATTACTATAAGTATCATAGTATACATGCTAGGGTTGTTCATTTGAAAGTTTATGTATATAATGTTTTTAAGTGTACTTGTGTTTGTATTATTAGCTGTTTTAAGACAGTGATATGAATGCTTTTAACTTTGTATGGCTTTAAGCTCCTTGTATTTGAGCACTTAGCCATTATTTTACTAATTATTTAATTAATGTTTTTTCAACCAATCATTGTAATGGGTGGGTTACTTAAACTTCATTCATAAAGCATGAATTGTATAGTCTGAAGAAGCCAATTTGGCGAAAGCGCTCACTTTTGTCCTCATCGAATAAAACTGTGTTTTAACTATATTTGGATTGCAGCCTGCATTTTTTGCCAGCAAAGTCTTACCTATATTTGTGGATTTTAAACGAGCTTCATTCCTGAGGTGCTTTAATTCTGTGGTGTTTCGTCTGAGCAGCCATTAGGGGACAACGTTTTATGGTGACTGTCTTCATTTTTCTTTATTTGGTTACGCTTTCCCCGATCTCTGTTTGTGTGCTGTGTTGCCTTTTGGTGATTTATTTGTTGTGTTTTTTAACACAGCAACACAAGAGGATGGCTGATACGAATATTTTAAATATTGAATTACCGTACATACCAGGAGGTATGGAAAGAGACAGAACCAGCAAGGGTGCGTCACGCTTTCAAGCTTGCTTGAATGGGAGTGACAATGTACTGTTAGACTTTACTCCAGATGGCGAATCTGACGGTGCTAGTGAAAATGAAAACGGACTTTTAAATCTTTCCAAAGAACTACAGGACTTTGAGACTATGTTCATTAAACTGAAAAAACTACAGGTACAACGCCAATATTTTGAGGCTTGTTTAGCTAAACGTATTATACCTCGTGGGCTACGCATTTTAAAAATGCCCACTTCGGGGAATAGGTTCCCCGAACTTCTCTTCAAATGGCCACAACTAAATATGGAACTCAGTTACAATTATATGAAATTACTCATAGAGTTTCATACTCCTGAAGAGATGATGCTTAAAGACTTGGTTAACCAAGGGTTTGAACGTTTAAATGTGAAATGTATAAATGCAGGTGTTTGTAATAGATTGGAACGAGTATTTGATGATGTAATGTTGTTTGAAAAACGCCTGATAGAACAAAAGAAAGTTAAAATCACTAGAGACGTTAGAGATTTTAGGAATAGCCAAGTGTTTATGTGGCCTAAGGAACAACCTAACAATGCTAGTGCGACTGTATCCAGTTACCCACGTAATAATGTTTTACCCAACACTCGGCCCTCTACATGGAAACCATTGGAGAATGTTACAGCATGCTCCAACCCTTTCACGAGTGCTTCTGTACAGGGTAACAGTGAAAATAATGTAAATAATACTGAAACGGAATTAACACCTATGCAAGTGATAAATACGCCTTCTAAAGAGAAAGGTGTTGCATTAATACAGAATGAAACTGTGAATAGCCTAACTATATTGCAAGGACAACAAGAAGGCAATAATGAACCAAACTTAAGTAGTCAGGCAGCCCAGACTTATAAGGAGGCTGTGGTAAGACCTAAGGTCCCAGTAGTGGGTAATACCAATACCCCTTTCCCGATAGTTCAAAGTCAATATATAGAAAGGAGACGCTCTGCCAGCAGGGGCAGACACAAGAGAAAGGGGTCGATAGAGGATCACAATGGACCCACCCTGAAGAAAATGTGGGAGAGGGCCCCTCACTAATAGTGAATTTGTCTAGCAGGACTTTGAGTGTGTTTGAAAAACAGGTACTTAACAAAGGCCTAAACTTCATACCCTCCAGTAGGGATGATGTGGTCGACCTAATACTTGATACTAGGCTATTTACAAGGAAGTTACAACTTCAACTAGACTATGGGTCAAGTAATGACCGTAATCAACCACCTCGGTTTCGTTCTAATAGCACATACATACCACAATTACATCCAGTTATAGATGTTTTTGGTAAAGTATTAGAGAGAGATATACAACATTATTATCAGAATTACACCTATAAGAGTCATGGTCAAAATTTGAATTATAAACAAAGATGTGCACTTAATGACTTGAAGAAAGACCCACAGCTAGTTATTAGACCAGCTGATAAGTATGGACCTATTGTACTGATGGACCTAGTAGATTACAATGAAAAAATGGTACACCTTCTAAGAGATGATAAATTTTACTTAAAGATAGATACAGCAATAGTAAAGCAGAAAGTTTTTGATGTTTACTATATGTTGGATGATCTCATTATGTCAGAGAGTATTACTGATGAGTTATATGGATATTTCAAGGTAGAGAATCCTGTTATACCGGTAATACAGGGACTACCTAAGATACACAAGTCCAGAAGTAACCCACCCATGAGACCTATTGTAGCTGGCCAAGGGTGGGTAACGGAACCACTATCGGTCTACATGGAATTGGCCCTGAGACCTTTAGTGGACATTAATAAAAGTATACTGAAGGATAGTAAGCAATTTCTGCTTGATTTATATACTTACATTAGTAATTTGGATGATGAAACACCCTATTTATTAGTCACTTTAGATGTGGTTAGTCTATTTACAGTGATACCCAATGATACAGGGGTTCACTATATACAGACTTACCTACGCCTTCACTCAGATTTTTCGGAAAAAAGAATAGATCTACTCACATTATATTTAGAAACTATACTTCATAACAATGTTTTCGTTTTTGGTGAGAATGTTTATCTCCAAAGGGATGGCGTGGCTATGGGCACATCTTGTGCCAATAGCTACGCCAACCTAGTTATGGCAGCATGGGAAGATCAATTCTTGTCTAATTATGGTCCTTTCAAGGAATTTGTGGGGTTGTATCGTAGATTCGTGGACGACCTCTTTTTTATTTGGCTGGGTGACGCAGAAATGCTGAGAAGTTTTGTTGAATATATGAACACTTCCACCAATTTTCTGAAGTTTACGTTGAATTATTCTGATACTAAAATCTCATATTTAGATGTAGAAGTCTTCAAACTCGATAATGGGTTACTCAACACTACGATCCATAGGAAGCTATGTCATAGGAATACATTTTTACATAGAGGCAGCATGCACCCCAGCCATGTTTACCATAATATATTGAAGGGTCAGTTTATGCGAGCATCCCGTTATAACCCCTCAGATAATGGCTATGAAAGAGAGGTGGAAGAGCTGAGGGGTAGGTTTATAGAAAGGGGCTATGATGAAAGAGTGATAGAGTTGGTTATTATGGAGGTGAATAATTTGCGAACTACGAGAGCTAAACCATATTTTGCAGAGCAAAATCAAACCCCTGAGGTAGATATACAATCTAATATGGGAGGGGTGAGACCAATTATGTCATACACAAGAGATACTAAGGCAGTTAAAGAAATATTAGAAAGGCACTGGGATATATTATTGTCTGATAGTGTGATAGGTGAAATAGAAGGGCCGAATCCTAGGATTACATTTAAGAATAAACCCAACTTAAAGAGACTGTTGTGTAAACCAAAGAATCTAAGCCTGAGACAGATGGAACCCAGACAAAATATAAACACCTTGCCATGTGGTAGGTGTAACCACTGTGAGTTTATTAACAAAGATTTAATTTTTATACACCCAGTCTCTGGTTATAAGTAATATTTTAATACTGATACCAATTGTAATAGCAAAAATGTGGTTTATATTGCGAAATGTGAAATATGCCCCTCCTTTTACATAGGGAAAACCAATAGACCCCTTAGAGATCGTATTAGGGAGCATAACTATCACATTAGAATGGGGTCGAAGGTAAATGCACTAGCTAGACATTGTAGAGTAGCAGGTATGGGTCACATTTTTCATTTTAGTGTTATAAAACAATTATTAATTAGTCAAAGAGGGGGTGACATTATTAACCAAACTTTAGAATGTGAGCTTAGATGGATAATAAGAATGAGAGCAGATGAGCCGCCAGGCTTGAATGACAGGGTACAAATCAAACCTGTATTAAAGAATAGGAGAATTTTCAGACCTAAATAATATAAATGAATTAATTACTATAAGTATCATAGTACACATGCTAGGGTTGTTCATTTGAAAGTTTATGTATATAATGTTTTTAAGTGTACTTGTGTTTGTATTATTAGCTGTTTTAAGACAGTGATATGAATGCTTTTAACTTTGTATGGCTTTAAGCTCCTTGTATTTGAGCACTTAGCCATTATTTTACTAATTATTTAATTAATGTTTTTTCAACCAATCATTGTAATGGGTGGGTTACTTAAACTTCATTCATAAAGCATGAATTGTATAGTCTGAAGAAGCCAGTTTGGCGAAAGCGCTCACTTTTGTCCTCATCGAATAAAACTGTGTTTTAACTATATTTGGATTGCAGCCTGCATTTTTTGCCAGCAAAGTCTTACCCATATTTGTGGATTTTAAACGAGCTTCATTCCTGAGGTGCTTTAATTCTGTGGTGTTTCGTCTGAGCAGCCATTAGGGGACAACGTTTTATGGTGACTGTCTTCATTTTTCTTTATTTGGTTACGCTTTCCCCGATCTCTGTTTGTGTGCTGTGTTGCCTTTTGGTGATTTACATTTAAAATTGTTCCCTTAAACTTAAAAAGAAGGAAAACTATTAATTTTAGAGTGGTTTCAGTAAATGTGAATAGTATTAATATTAAGAAGGACAGGGATATGGTAATGGTATGCTAAATGTGATATCGATACTATTCTTATAGAGAATGTAAGAGTCTCAAAAAGTAAAAAAGGATTCTAAACAGAAATAATTGCTGGGTAGTAAAATAATAAAGAATTTAAGAAGTGAATATTGTTCTGGAGTGGCTATATTTTGCAAAAAAAAAAAAAAACTAAAAACTGACAATTGATATGGATTTAAGGTTAACTGTTTTGGATGTGATGTGGAAAGAATATGTTTATAGAATTATAGCATTATGTGCATACACAAATAGGAAGGAAACAAGGAATTTGTTTCATTAAATATTAGATAATGTAGTGGTTAACTTATTGTAAGGAATTTTAATTGTGATTCAAGGGGAAATGTAAAAAGAATGGAAAGGATGTTAAAAAATACAAGAATTGATAAGTTACTTGTGTGGAACCAAAGTCAATGGATTTATAGAAGAGTTGCAATTGAATCTAAAATTGATTATTTTGTACTACAGGAAGGCTTGGATGTAGCAGATGGTAATATAGCAGAGATAGTTTTTTGGGATCATTTAGCAATATGGATGGAGGTGATGGAAGAAATGGAGTATATTAAAATAACAAAAGAAACAAAAAAATTAAATATATGGGATGAATATGGAGAGCGGTAAGCACTGCAGTTATGGAGGCATCTTATAACCATGGAGGACTTTAGAAATGGTCTGAATAATGGATTGAATTTAAAAAGAAGTGTCAAAAGTGTTTTTTCAATGGCAGGATAATGCAAGAAAGGAAATGAAAGTGAAGTTTAGAAAGATGTATATAAAAGTACTGGAGAATATAGAGATCAATTCAAGAGAGTATTATGATGTAGAAAAGGAAACAAAAGAAATAAAAAATAATGATGACATTACTGTTTAAACAGAGATATTATTTACAAAGGAGAAGGGAGGAAGTGTCTGCATATTTGAGTAAAATAGTAAAGGATGAAATTACTATACTGAAGAAAATGAAAAATGTAAAAGGAGAGGTAAAAAAGAACACAAGAGGAAATTATGATCACTTTAGAATGGCATATAGAAAACATGTATAAGATTTAAAAGGAAGAAAATAAGAGAGAATGAAAAAAAATCAAGAATGAGTTAACAAAAGAAAGTACTTGGGAAGTAAATGTTGAGTCAGTATCAGGTCCACATGACAAAGGGCAAAAAATGTATAAGAAATTAACGGATTAGCAAAGAAAGTGTTTTGCAAATATTTTGAATGAATGGTTGAACAAAGGGTTTATTTATGAAGCATTATATAGTAGGACATTAAAATTTATATGGAAAAAAGATGATAAGAATGAAATAAAAATTGGAGACCTATCACATTAAATAATACAGATATTTTTTATGATAATAATACAGAGGAAAATGGAAAAAAAGGATGAAGGGCATTATGGAATTATGGAAGAAATTATATATGGCATAAAAGAGAAGGGATGCCACAAATTATTATTGATGGTTCAAGAAATTGTAAATATTATATGAAAGAAAGTATACACGGCATACAAGGGAAGGGATGCCACAAATTATTATTGATGGTTCAAGAAATTTTAAATATTTAAGTAAAACAGAAGATGTGAAATTTATGGTAGGTGATATTAGTAAGGCATTTGACATAGTAGGACATGATGTTTTGAGACATGTTACTGAAAAGTATGGAATAGGTAACAGAATTAGTAGAGTATGCAGGTCAGCTTATCAAAATAATACACAGTGAGAAAGAGAGAGACTGATAGTAAGTTTGTGGCTTGGTAAAAAAGTATGCATGAATTGTGGTATAAGACAAGGATGTCCCATGTGTGGGATATTGTTTGCATCAGTAATGAATGTGATGGTAAGTGAAGTAGCTCATAAAATGAATGGTGATAGATATGTTATAAAATGAAAGATGATAGATATTTGATACAAAAAAAAGTGGAGATTCAAGTAGTTCTGACATATGCAGGTGATGTAGTTGTGTTCGTTATGAATAAGATATGGATGAGGGAAGTGTTGGTTTGTCTAGATGAATGTTTAAAAGAAATGGAAATGACCTTGAATAAAGATAACAGTAAGGATCTGTGTGATGTCATGAAAACTGGAGGGGTGTATTTTTCTATGAATTAAGTATTTTTGTGAGGGACAAAATTTGGGGAAAATGATGTAGTCATGATGCAATGGGAGGGTTTAATAATGAAATGAAAGACATATGCCTTATGTGAAGGACTTACAGATTAGCATTCAAGAAAAGATATAACTGATTCCTGCTATAATGGTAAAATAGCAAGTATTCACAAAACTGGCCAGCACCAAGTAGTGAAATCAAAAAGCTATTTTACTGTGGCAACTCCAAATGCTATAGCAAGCTTTAGCAAAACAGTCAAACTGGTTTCGGCATCCATATGCCTTCCTCAGTGAACATAACTAACAAAACTCTTTCTTTATTTAAATACACATCACATTCCAATTAGCAATTGATTACAATTGCTCATTAAGACTTTTTGGTTTGACTACTTGGTGCTGGCCAGTTTTGTGATTGTTTCAAGTTTTGTGAGCCTTTGCACCAGCCATACTTGTGGTTCCTGTGTGACTATTTAAAATAGCAAGTATGTCAAATGTTTATATGATCCCAGAAAATATGGAAACATTTGTGTAATTAGCATTTCCTTTCATATGAGGTTCAAGATAAACTCAGTGAAACAAGTGCTGTATATGAGTGAAGATGATTGTGGGGGGGGGAGGTTATCAAATTCAATTGTTTATTCTGCTTCATTAAACCTGTATACAGAAATACATGGATAAATGAAGAGACTGAGGCATTAATACTGAAAATATTTAAACATAAGTATACAATTTAGGAGATGATAAGAACAAGCAAAAGAGATAAAATATTATATAAATGAAAAAAACTAAAACATCATCAAGAAAAAATGTTAACATGAGAAATAAAAAAAACTGATGATATAGTGAAGAATAAAAAGATGTGGTATAATAAATGTGATAAAATAATATTATTATGTAAATTCATGGGAACATTTACCAGAAGAAGTGATAAAATCATTAAAGTAAGGAACAAATACTGTACTGAGATTGTAGAGTGTCCAAATTTCCTATGGAGATTGGTAATACATACGTTACCAGTAAAGGAGATTATGGCATATGTAAGGAAAGTTGAAAGAGTATGCTTATTTTTGTAGGGAGGAAGAGACAAAAGAGTGTGTGTTTTTTGTTTTCTTTTTTGAAATATAAAAGAGTGGTTAAACTCTGGAAGAAGTTGTGTGAAGAAAGATTTTTGGAGAATATTAATAACTTAACCAATATAGATATGAATATGATAATGTAAGGATATAAAATCAAGAAGAAACAATATGTCAGAATGGTAGCTAAGAATTCTTTTTATGCAATGTGGGTTATTTAGAATGAAAGATTGAATGATGTTTTGTTTAATTGGACATGGATTTTGTCTGATGTAAAAATTAGATCATCATTGTGAAACAAGGAGTGGGGCTCACTTATGGAAGAAGAATGATGATGATGGTATATAGGGATGTGTAGATATGCATCTGCAAATAATGTTTTGTTTATATTAATTAAAGAATCTCTACTCTTTTCAATAGTTGCTATAGGATCATTCATGTCCACCTAAGCTATAACCAGCTTAGGTTAATGGGTGGTCATCTGAAGGACAATGTGCTCAGGATTGCAGCCCCCTCATGCTAAAGTGCAGTAACAACAATCAATCTACTTGGTGGTAGAATACAACTCACAACTTTAGGCACCAAAGGCAAGAGTGCTATCTGTTGTGCCACTTACACAGGTAATTCTCTCTCTCTCTCTCTCATTCTGGAATCAATTACCTCCTTGCAGGTCAGACTCATAAAGTCTGATAAGACTTTGTCTGTTCTGAAAAACATGGCATTAAAGAATGTCTTTCACCTCACCACACCTATCTAAAGAACAATTGCATTTACTAAAATGTCATTTTTTGTTTATTTCACTACACAAAATGCATTTTATACAAATGGTAGTACTGACCTACGATGCAAATATTTAGACAAGAATAAAGTAAAATATGCATACTGAACTTCAACAGTAGGCCCAATCAGGAATAGCTTGTTTAAACATCGTTCATTTTGGCAAACTGGAGAAAATGAAGTTTTGGAATAATTCTAATATAAATTACCCAATGATTTCATGACCTCAGAGTTAGTTATAACAAAAGTGAAGGTGCAAATGGTTCCCTCCTCTTCCCCATTCACTGTGCAGCTGTGTTAGTTGTAAATGCTCTTGTGTGTGTGAGAACGTGTGCACATCTTCACTCAGAAGTGTGTGCCTATATTTAGAACTTATTGAATGAGTGATTTTTTTTTTTTTTACTTCCAAAGTCTGATGTCTTTTGTTGATGAAAGGAGAGGGGGCAAAGTGCCGAATATAACATGATGAAAGTTCCGTAGAGATCAATGGACTAATTTAAATGGACCACAAAGTGCCAGTATTAACAGATCTACAATAAAATATCATGCCCCTACCCCCAAAGTCAGGACACAAAATAGTGTACAGAATATCTAAACATTATAAGAATGTCACATGAAAACTTTAAAACATAAAAAAAATGTACATCAGAAAGTATCATGTTTACATGAGTCTGAGGTGTGTCATCACAACCCCCATAGTCTCTCTCTCTCTATATACATATATATATATATATATATATATATATATATATATATATATATATATATCTGTATAAAATACATCAAAAGTTGTCAAAATCCTGATAAAAATGGAAAAATACAAAATACACAGAAGCTTATCTTTTCCCTGTTCTCCAATTTATTTAATCTCAAAACTCGATAACATGATCAATAACAAAGCAAAATGCAGCATATTAAGAAGTACAATGCAAATAAAGCTACCAAATAGCCACAACACTGTAAGTTTCAACTAAACAGGGCATGAAAGAACACAAATCATGAATGAGAGACTATACTTTTTTCTGGTATTTGACAGATTAAACCATGTTCTTTATGTTTTCATCAGACATTCATTCTTTGCTAATATTTCAAAGCTAGTTAAAAAAAAACATACTGGAGACAGTCTAAATGTCACCCAAAAGGAACCAGTGAATAAGTTGTGAATAGTTTTCTATAGTTAAGTACTTCTGTCTAATAAACCAGTCTTCTTCAGAACAAGGTGCATTAATTTGATAAAAAACCCATGACAACAAGACTCATAATTGTCCTCATATATCCATTTTCTTAGGGACCCCTCAGTTTTTTTCAGCATAAAATCATTTTCAGGTTGTGCACTTGGCAAGATAAGCACCCTTACAAATCCACATGTATTAAGTGGGTCTAATGACAAAATTGATATTATCTACAATGAGAACACCATCATTATAAATATAGTCACGGTAATTACAACAACTACAGTAAGTAGGAATAGGACTAGTATTCTGTACACCCTGAATGGATTTAACATCTTTATTTACAGTTGTTTGATCATCACTGAGCAGTTTCGTAAGCTCCTTAAAATAGGTTTCACTTTTGTAACAATTGCATGTGCCAATGTGACTGATATTACTGAACATAGATTTTCCTTTGGGAAATTAAACATTGCTATGATTTTCAAGGCAGAACCTGAAAATCTGTATGTGCCACCAACAATGTGTACAGAAGTACTTTTACCACCCTCATCCATCTAAGTAATAATATGTTTGAGATGGCTTGCAAAAAAAGACATTTGCAAAATTTTATTATATCGAGCTAGTTATGGTTGCTTCACCATGAAAAAAGATGAGCATTTTGTTACTTAACAGCCTTAGTCAGGATAGTTTAATAAGGGTTACTGAACCTGATAATGTTGGGGACTGGCAATTATGGACAGCATAGATTACATCCTATTTAACATGCTTAATGATACTATAAAATATAAATATGCATCCAGAAATGAAATCATTGTTTTCTATGTTGCTGGTACTTTCCTATATAACTTTTTGAATTATTTTTTTTTCCTCCCCTTCTATCACTGACAATTTTCCCAGTGCTTTACTGGTTCTACTGGCATGCCACTCAGCCCTGGCTCAATGCCTGAAATTGAACTGGAGCCACAGAGTATCTTAAAAGTATTCTTGTGTTTGTGTTGTGGGGGGGGGGGGCATTGCTGTCCATCTTCAAGTCTTTTTTTTTTTTTGCACTTCTTGACCTCTCCCTGTTTCACCCTGGGTGTGCAACGGAGATGTGCAATATATTGCCCTGCATCCAAATCAGCTCAGCTATGTCAGCTATGTCTCCACCTTCATCCCTTTTTGGATCATGTCTTACAGCAGTGATGTCCAGAGACCCATGATCATTGCAGAAGATGTCCACAGGGCCACCCACCATCTCAGAAATGGCTATGCCCATCTTTCCCTTCTGCTATACCAGTCACCCAAGCCATTAACTTCACCCTGGTTGGCTGGGCCTTAGTCAGAGCTTTAACCCAGCTTGTTAGTGGAGCAGCTTTCCAAAATGAACTTGGTGCACATAAAGTTAAGCTCCAGAGCAGATTGAATTCCTTAAGGTGGACTATCCTGGGAAGGAAACCATTTTTTGGATACCAAAGATACACAAGAGCGAATTGAATCTACCTTTTCAATGCATAGCAGCAGCTGAAGAGTCTAAGATGCAGACCCTAGAAATATTCTTTGATAAGAATGTAAAATCTTTCTTTGACAGGTCTACCTATGTATTGAAAGACTCTTTGGACTTTTCAGGGACCTTACAATTGTGTTTGTATAGTGAAATTTCCACACTGGCCACCACTTATGAGGTCAACCTTTCCCTCAATATACCTTACAATGAGGGAATTGTTAGGTTTAGAGAAACTGACTTTGATGCATGAAGCAACAGTAACATCAGTATATTCAATTAATGTATGAAAGAGCTTTGTTGAATAATTTTATTATTTTTATTTTAAGGCAAATTTTACAAGCAAATGCATGGGGTAGCAATGGGTGCAACCTGTGCTCCTGTATACGCTAATATCATTATGTGGTTTTGGGAACATTTTCTTTTTCAATCAGACTATGCTAGCTGATGGACTCTTTATGTCAGGTACCTCAATGACATTATCATTCTATGGTCTAACCAAACAAAATGACTGGGATTCCTGATCCACTTTCACAATCATACCCATTTCTTGAGATTTGCTCACAATTATTCACATGATAGTATAAAATATTTAGATAGTCCTACAAGTAAAAATATATAACAGATTTTATTCAAGCCTTTATTGAAAACCTATATTTTCAGACTTCTACTTCAGCTTTACCATTAGCCATTTAACTATACAGAAGAGAAGCCTTGTCAAATGCCTGTTTGTCAGGACAGCCAGAATAGTATCAAGCTTTGATACATTCCTTGAGAAAGTTCACCTTATTAGTGACATGTTCCAATAGAGAGATTAGCTTGTTTTCTTGCTGAAATTGTACAGAAGTTGATCAATGGTTGTGATACCATTTTGGGCAAGGGTAAACTCCCCAAAACTGCTAATCCACAAGAAGTACAACCTGAATGTACAATGGCGTTAAACTATAGTATTGATTCTACCACCATTAGAAACATTATTAAACAAAACAGGAACATTATTTCTCATGCAGACGACTTGGTGGACATCCTCAGAGCCCAGTGTTGTTTTATTTATAAAAGGGGTCATTGCATTAAGGATAAGTTTGAACGTCGTAAAAATGCAAAATGGATGTATCAAGGAAGACAAACAAAAAAGAAAATTACAAATGTGGATGTTGTAGCCAGTTTGACTATATTTTTAATGATGTTGCTATCCCTTTATAGATAATATTCCCTTTACCATTAGATCTACTGAATGCAACAAAACAAAGTCCGTAGAGGTGGGTTATCATAGTAAGTGCATAACTTGCACATTATTTTATGTTGAGAAAACAAAGATGCCCCTAAGAAAATGGATATATGAGCCCAATGATAACATTCTGAGGAAAAAAAGAAACCAGTGCTCATTACAAACATTCTGTTTCTTGTAATAATTTTAAAAAGTTTACTTTTAGTTCTGGAAACTGTGCAAAAAAATCTGAGGGAGGGATTCTGGAAGCTGAGTATTGAACAGGCATGTAGACACACACACACACACACACACATGCACACACACACACACACACACACGCACACGCACACACACACACACACACACACACACACAGACACACACACACACACACACACACACACACACACACACACAACACATAGCAGTTGTTCCTATTGACCCTGTTGTTTATCTCTGGATATAGAGCATATGAAAATGCTATTTTGTCAGAAAAAAGAGCAAAAATAATAACTTAATATCAAACAAAATGAATTGCAGGCAAGATTGAAGGCCTCTTCTCTTTATGGTTTGAATGATTATATTCATTTTAAATGTGTTTTGAAAAAAAGAGAAATCTAAATGGGTAAAATTAAAATTAATAAAATCCAGTTTACATGTTCTAGTCTCTGGATAATTGACTGATTTATTAATAATGACATCACTTTACTTTGAATATTTATAGAATAAAAAAATGTTCACTTCCAAAGTCTGATGAAATCTTTTGTGGATAAAAGGGCTTGCTCTAAAAAGTTTTTATAAAAGTGTTGATTATTTGAGTCCTCAACTCCAGGTCTGATTTGTGCACAGTGTTCTTATTTTTTTCATTTTACTTCTGTATTATATAAGCAATACTGAAAAGAATGTAACAGAGGCATGATTACACATTGACACCCTGTTGCATTATGGTAAGCCAGGTGCAAGGCTCAGCCTGACTTTATCATTTAAAAATGAAGTTTCATGGATTACATACAATGTTTATCCGTAATGGCAAGTTAATGGAGCAGACAGTATGGAGTAGTCTCATACTTAATAACAACAAAACATAACTAACATTTAACAGAAGCTTATAATTGAAAAAATATTCAGAAAACGTTAAATAAAAAATGGCCGCCAACCTATAAACACTGCAGTTACCTAGATCTCCAAATACCAATATAAAAAACTACTTTTTCTGAAAAAAATCGTGATCCAGGGGAAAAATAAACTTGATAGTTATCAAGACTTAACTGCTACAACTTGGAAAAAACTACCCAAAACAGAGAAGAATACTGAAAAATAAGATTACCGTTGATACTGCCAGGATTCCATCACATTCGCTCTGCTTGCTGGCTGACTGAAACACCAAGAGGCCAATATCTTCTTACATCTTCTAAGCAACCAAAGAGAAATAATGCCAACTGACTCAGATACTATGGACTCACAAACTACTAAGACTAAGTCTTCAGCACTTACATCTCCAGAAAAAGACATTAATACTAAAAGGCCTAGAACTGGGAAACAAGAAACCACTAAATCATGCAGTAAAAATAAAACTGAATCTACAAACCTTGATGACCACAAACTTGCTCTACAGCCTCTGCAATTAGCCATACAGAATTTCTCAGACCAGCTAAAATGTTTTGGGGATTCCATTAACCACATTGCAACCAGAATGGAAAAATCAGAGACCAGAATCTTTGAAAATGAATCTAAAATCGAAGAACTCCAGAAGGAATCTAAAGCTTGCAACAAATCTATACAAGAAATGCAGCAAAAACTCCTGGACCTAGAAGGAAGATCCAGATGTAATAATATCATCTTGAGGGGTATACCAGAAAGTACTGAGCAAAACAAACTACTAGAAACAATTCTGGCTATACTGGCTCTATACATTATTATACTTACTTGTAAACAATGCACTCTGCTTCTACATACTGCTCTGCTCTATACCCACCTACAGGCCTCATATAATGGAAAAAGCTGCTTGCAAACTATTAGCTACATGATCTCTTCATTTACTGAGTATGAATAGCTCAGAATAAATAGAGTAAATTATCTCTCTCAGATTGTGAATATATAAATGTGTGTTTCATTTACATAACAGGCTTAGGTTTCATCTTTCTAAGATGCATTTAATAAACCTGCACAAATAACTGTTTTCAAGCACATTACTTAACACAAACCAAAACAGATGCATAATTGTGCAGATTTAATTTATTGGCAAGTCAGTAACATTACATTTACAATTATGGAAACAGTGCTAATGAAATTATCAAGTAAAGTGTAATTTTGTGCTACTTTTATGAACTGGGAGATGGATTAGATAAAGCAACACAGTTCATCATTTCAGGAACAACTGTTACAGAACTAGTGAATACAGAAACAAAAGCTGGTGATATTCAAAGCAGGATAAAGCTGATTGCAGCATTCATATCTGTGGTATTGCATTTCTTCAATACATGCAATCAGGAAGAAAAAACAGGATAGCCTTTCATGATCTAAATGTTATTCTTACAAGCCAAGTCTACTGATTTTTAAAAAGCATGCCATTGATATTACACTCATCTGAGTCAAATTTAGTGAACAGTTCCATCTTGTCTTTAAGAGAATTGACATTTGGTAACACTTGGTTGTGGTCTAAAAGTTTTAAATTCTGCTTATTTTTTTTTCCTTTTGATCACTTATTTTGTGGGTACAGACATGGAGGATAAACCTACTCATATCTGGTTGGTTGAAAGAGCAATCCATGGCTTCCATGCTAATTAGATGAAAGTCAGACACTCAATCCAATGTGAAACAGGCTCAGGCCAGTCATAACTTCCATGCTAATTAGGAGACAGATTGATACACAATCCAATGGAAGACAAGTAAAGGCCAAACATAGCCATCCTTCAGTTTTCTGATCCACACCTAGTAATCCTAATTGTATATAAGTCAGCTTAGGTTCATAGGTTCATAGATGTGTACTAGACTAACGGCCCTGGATCCTATATAAACTTAGCAAAAGATTTCCTGGCACGCCGCTCGAAGTTCGTTTCCAGTGCCCCTGTTAAGCAAGGCCACTGAAGTGATACCCAGAGTGAACTACCTATTGCCCACCCACTCGTCAAGATTTCTGGTAAAGAGGGCCAGTGAAGTGCTCTGCTTGACATGAATGGGAAGTTTGTTCCTATTGCCCACCCACTCGTCAAGATTTCTGGTAAAGAGGGCCAGTGAAGTGCTCTGCTTGACATGAATGGGAAGTTTGTTCCAGAGTATGGGAAGTCTCTTGGTTAGGAACCTGTCCCTCCAGCATCTCACGGGAATGTTACTATATGAAAAATGTTCATCTACCACCATTAATAAAAGATCTGGATTTCTACTTATAAATTATTTTCCCACTTTATTCAGAAAAGATGAGCAGCTATCAGCATAGGATTTCTATACTAGTTTTTCAGAGGCCCCAAGTGAGCTAGATCAGCAGAAAATATAATTTATTTTTAATATGTTTATGGTCTGCAACCTCCTAACAGTCCTTTTTCATGATTATCCATTTGGCATTTATTCCTAACTATGAGATCACAGTATAGTGTATCTTTTTTCTTGTACAAATTGTGAATTAAACAAACACAAGAGTATAGAATTGTGGGCCTAAAAAGAAGGATAGTTTGCACATTAACTTTGCTTATGAATCATATAAAATGATGAGCAGATTATAGCATTGCTGGTATTGACAAATGTGTAAATAATTAATAATTACAGTGACTGACAGCCTCAGATAAAATATTCAGGATTAGATTTTCTGTAGCCTCTGTGCATATTTTTCCAGATTATTACCATTCATTGTGCCTGCTTTTACCTTCATGTCACGTCTTCATTTAGAATGCAATGGCTAAGTCAACGCTCACTTCGCAGTTCCAGTTGCAGCACTTAGTTTCTAAGACTCTGATGATCATATTGGAAATTGAAGTCTCTGTGATCAAACTGGCAGATCCCTTTCCTTCGCCCACTGGCTGTAGTGGACATTTATGTTTGTTCATCAGCTCACTGTAATGCCACTGATTTCGTTGTTTGTATGTGTCCATGACATCCTTCTGTTTCTGTCTTATGTTTTTTTCTACTATTTGTTCAATATTTGGAATTTTTGCATACCCCTTTGTGTACAGAAATGGGGTCTATATTACAAAATTGAAAACCCATTTCAACGAACACCACAACACCGACACACATAGCCCAAACCGCAAATACGTCAAGCCCCCTAAACCATGAAATTTCAAATCTCAAATTGTCATAGTCGTCCAACACCAACGCGCGCTACATACTACATACCCAAATATAATAAATAAAACACATACACACACTAACCAAACCCTACTTCTAACTCTACACTAAACCTTACATACATTGCCTATCTATGCACTTACCTTAACCTGCACCCTAACCCTAAGGTCTGTAACTATCGCACACTTACCTTATGGAGCTAAACCGTAGATGGGTTTTCAATCTCGTAATATAGACCCACAGAAATGTACACACACACAAACACACACATGTATGCATATATGTACAGTAACACATGCATACACATGCTGACAAACATGGATGTTCCCTGATCATTTTTTTTTTTCATTGAACTTATCTATCTTTCCTTTTTCTTCTGTCCTAGACCATTATTAATATTATTATTATTATTATTATTATTATTATTATTATTATTATTATTATTATTAGAGATAAAAGTATGCGCATGCAGACTCAAACAGTAGAATCACAATAAATCAAATAAATAAATAAGGAGAACTCACCTTAATTAGAAAATCTACTCAGTAACATCACTTTGCAACAAAAATTTGACCAAATGTTTTATTTCAACTGGAACATTTTGGGGGGATGGGTTAAGCACCTTGGCACCAACCATCGTGAAAGGAAAGATCATAGATCCCCCGAATGTCTATATCTCAACTCCACTGTTGAACCAACTCAAAGCAGGGAGAAATCTCCCACAAGAATGGCATCACTGCTGGTGCAACTTCACCAGAAGTAACTCTGTATAGAAAATGATGATTATCATTGTGTTTCTCACCATTATTAATTGACTGCAATTCTTAGTGATGAGATCATTGCCGACTTTATGATAGAGAAACCAGATATATGAGGCACAATTACTGATATTCTGCAAAAATCAAGCAAATAAAATGGTGCTTATGGTTCTGCCAAAAATATGATTAATATTGCCATAAGGCCAATTTATTTTTACTAAATAAACCTACTACTAATTGTCTCATTGCTAAAAAACACCTGCACATACATTTACGAAATTAATTTGTGTCCAATTTGTATATCACACATGCACACACTATGCACACACACACACACACACACACACACACACATGTATATATATATATATATATATATATATATATATATATATATATATATATGGATCCAGGTCAGTACATCGACAAGTGAGAAGATTGACAGCCACTTCTCCGACACGAAAACACCGACACATGAAATAATCGAAACTGCAAATCACGGACATTTAACAGGTAACAGGTTTAAATTTCGCTAATCATGCCTACCATGTTTTAGTAAGTGTGGCAGTAATACAATGATCGTAACACATGCATAACACTGCCACACTTACTAAAACATGGTATGCATGATTAGCAAAATTTAAACCTGTTACCTGTTAAATGTCCGTGATTTGCAGTTTCGATTATTTCATATGTCGGTGTTTTCGTGTCGGAGAAGTGGCTGTCGATCTTCTCACTTGTTGATGTACTGACCTGGATCCATATATATATATATATATATATATATATATATATATATATATATATATATGTCCGTAGAGAGAGAGAGAGTGAGAGCCATATATATATATATATATATATATACACATACATATATATATATATATATATATATATATATATATATATATATATATATATATATATATCTGTTATGGGCATTGGGTTGAACATTCCAGTCATCAGATAGAAAAAAAAAATCTGGCCCAGCTGATTAAAAATCAACTGATCGAACATTCCAGCATTTCTTTTCTGTGTAAGATTGTGGAACAGAGGGGATTGAGGGATTTGCCCTTTTTCCACTGTAGTACAATATCAAAGCTGTTATATAGAACTAGCAGAGGGTATAGGGTGTGCAAAAGGGGCTAGGGACTTGTTCCTTGCAAAAAACATTATTTTTATTCAATAGGCTGCTGATGGACAAGTTGCGTTTGATCATTTCCCTGTCAGTATTGTGAATTTCTGATATAAGGATAGTCATCTATTTGCATGTAAGTATGTAGATATAGCTATATTGAATGGAACACACTTAAGTACATCTGAAAGAGATTGAGCTATTTCATCTACAACATGAACCTAGTTCTTTCAGAATATTGTGTTAAAGATATACTTTGAAGTTCAGCACTGAAGCAAATATAGGTGTGTGAATGTGTGAGTGTGTGTGTGTGTGTGTGTGTGTGTGTGTGTGTGTGTGTGTGTGTGTGTGTGTGTGTGTTGGCATGTTTTTGCATGTGCATGGATGTGCAATAACTACCCAAAAAAATCACACCTTTGCTTTATCCATTCTGTGACCAACACTCCTCTCTGCCACAGAAATAACGTGTTTTTGGCTACAACAGCAGTGACCCACATATTGTTAATTGTTTATATAACATACATAACAAGTATGATGTGTTTTAAGTTTTCAAGTTTCAGTAATAGTTCTTCCTCCCATATCTCCAAATCTTCACCTTCATATGCCCTTTTAGTTAACCTTCATATGACTGGACATTTATTGTCTTCCCTATGCATCTGTAGCATCGTTTGTTAAATGCAAGAAAAAATGTTTCTCTGCTTTCCATGTCAGGCTTATGCATTATTCTATTCAATACATGTTCTTTTTCAAAATAGATTTCATAATTCTGCTGACTCCCAAAGTGATGAACGAGCTCACAGATGTCCTTAGTCCCTAAAACCCAAATGTTCTAGAGTATTCCATCTCATAAGGTACTTGAAAAACCGGTGCCTCTTGACACCTATAAATGAATCCACAGAGCAAATCTTCTTCCAAATTCTCCAGAACATCTGAATACACCGTTGGCAGAAGTCCTTTGAGAGAACCTGATTCTCAGTTCGTAAAGCAAAGGCATTAAAAACAGGTGTGTGTGTTATTAGTTTACTGCATCCAGCTTTCAAAACAGAGTGCTCTGACTATACCAGAAATTTGTCTCTTTCTGAAACAATCTCTCAAGCAGAGATACCAAGTCAAGTCTCAATGCAAAATATTGAACATCCCCCTGACATCTCAGACATTAACTCAAAATAAAAGGGCTTTTTCATTATTGATGGAGTTCTCAAATGATTCCTTCTAAAAGATCAGAATATAGGCCCTAAGAATCTGTACCCTGCAATTAAGGCTTAAGAATCTGTAGCCCATAACTAAGGAATAGATGTTATTTGCACAAAAATAAATAAATAAATAAGTAAAATAATAAAAAGGAACAGAAAACCTTCAACAAATAATAAACCCAACAATCTTAGCATCAACGTTCTGTACTTAATGAGCACACTTCTATTTTCACCATCACAAAATTCAGCACAATACTCCCCCCCCCCCTCTCTTTCTAATATGAGTGTGGACAGGATTAAGATTTTTGCATTAAAATCCTTAAAAAAGAAAACATACAGATAACACATAATTATAATAGAAGCATGCCAATTCCCATCACTGTTAACTTAAAATATATAATAAAACTTTAGTTACCTACTTTAATATCCTTGGTACAATAATATAGTAATCAAAAGCATAATTCATTTAAATTATTTTAAGTTTCACAGAGCTAAACTATACGATGGATCCTAATAAGTAATCATTTATTCATGCTGTTTCTGAAGCATAGACAGATATAGGTCTGATTAAGATCCAGCAGGCTGTGGATCAGTTTGTATGCCATGTGTTGAAGGAATCAGCTAAGGAGGGAAAAGAATAAAGACATAAACTCTGCTTATTTCTCCATTGTAACATATTAGAAATACAGTAAGAGAAAATATTAGGTGCTAATAATTTCCTCATCAACGCAAACTTTTACTTCTATAATACCACCCCTTCTGATACTGTCTGCAAAATGCATTCCACCATTGTGTTCAACATCCAAAGTAAGAAATATCCAGTAATAAGATGCTTTTAAAAACTCAGAAGAAGCTTTCTGTATAAAAGTACTTCTGCTCCTCAATTGTAGAGATTCTGTCTAGTCAAAATGAAAACAAACTATTTGTTACAGCCACCACCTTGAATATATAGAGCTAAGGTATGAGGAAAGGAAAACTACCACATGCAGCAAAACCAAATATTACACTGAAGAAGAATCTCATCTCTTTTTATATAACTAAAGGTTTTGGTCACTTTGACAAATTTATCAGATGGAAATGCTTTATCAAGCACCATAAACACTGAGAACACTGTTGCCTATGTAGGACAATTCACAGAAACCCTATACGAGCATTTTAATAGTTGCATAGAGGCAGTTGTACCTATCAGGAATAAGTACAGAACTAACTCAAAAAACAAGACAACCTGGTGGAATCACAAAATTAATAGGCTGTATAACAGAAGGAAGAACACCATGTCAAAAACTTAGGAGGTGTAGCACCCAGCAGGATAAATGCACTCTCATCAAACTAAACACAAAGTCTGTCAAAGCCAAATATGAGGTACATTTGACATCCCAGGCCAAGGACAACCACAAGGCATTCCAAAGCTATTATCCACAACCTCAAAGGCAATACACAATTGTGTGCAGAGCTCAATGATAATGGAACCACATAAACTGAGCCAGAAGATATAGCAGCACTACAGGCATATAAATTCAGCTCTAACTTTACCCTCTCTACCTCAAAAGCTCCCCTCAGGAAATAGCATCAAATATAACTCCCCTACTATAACTAGGGAACAGGTCCTCAATCGTCTCTTTAATGCCAAGAACACTGCATCGATGGGCCCAGACAATATCCCAGGATGCGTTCTAAATAGCATGAAACATGACCTACCAGGACCAAAAACAGACAGCCTCAAAGCCCTATCCCTGTATTCTCTCACCTTCAGGCTGTTCAGGGAAGATCTATGCCTGGCATACAAGGCATTGTCAGACCCCCACTCTGATGGTCCTCTGCACAAAGGTAGACCATCCATAAACCCTGAAGGCTACAGACCCATAAGTCTCACTAGTCTCATATGCAAAACCATGAAAAGAATTATCATGGAAATGATCAATAATGACATAGGAACCTCCAAACACTGAACCCAACCAAACTTGTTTTTGTCAAGGGCAGGACATGCCTACTCAACCTGGTGGACTTCTTTGAGAAGGTCAGTAATGCAATGGATGAAGGCAAAATTGTTCAATATACCTATCTTGTCCTGGCCAAGGCATTTGACAGAATACCCCACTCTGGCATTGAAGACAAACTCAGGAGTTTAGGTATAAATCCTTATGTCATCCAGTGGATAGCCAGCTGGCTCACAGATAGGACCCAGGACGTTTGAATTGGGAAGTCCCCTTCTACAAAGAGACAAGCCACACACAAAGTCCCTTAGGTATTAGTCATGAGACCACTCTTTTTTGGCATTTACTTCTCTAAAGGGAAAACCAATGTCAATGGCTTCTGGCTGCCTAAATTTGCAGATGATTGCAAATTAGAAACAGCCACAGAATCGCCCACCAACACTAATCTTCTCCAGGAAAAACTAAAACAAACAAATAACTTGTGTCAGAGTCATGGAAAAAAATAAATGTCAAAAAATTCATAATAGTATCCTTCTGAAAACTGGCCACTCATGTTAGCTATCATATTGACAACACACCCTAAAGAGTCAACCCAGTATTCATGGACTTGGGAAAACAAATCAACAATGATCTAGCTTTTGAGTAGTAAGGAAATTGTTCTGTGTTGTGTGACTTATAAACAAAGGTATGGCATCTTGTTCTAAGGTGGTCATTGCTCCACTATATTCAGCATTCATTAGACCCATCATTGAGCACAGTGCCCCCTTTGGTATGTACCAACCAGGCATATCCAACAATTGGAATGTCCACAGAGGTTCCTCACTAAAATAATAAAGGGCATAAATAACATGTCTTTTGCAGACTGCCTCAAAGCCCTATCTCTGTATTCTGTCTCCTTCAGGCTGTTGAGGAGAGATCGATGCCTGGCATACAAGGCATTGACAGACGCCACATTGATGGACCTGCTGCACATCTGCAAAACAAATAGCATTATAATTACCCTTTTTTAAAGACTTAAACCTTGACTGCTGTATAAATAGGGCCTGCTGACCAGATGGGTATATATTCCAAAGGCTACCTGTTCTCTGGGATAGGCTCCCTATCCATGTGAAGCAGAGTTTCTCTGTAACCCAATTCAAGTGTAACTTGGAAAACTGGATGGGGAACAAGAAATTCATCCCTGATTTGGTACTTATATCTCTAATGTACACACACAGCTTGTAAATGGTTCATTTCCCAGGTCCCTGCTTGTAAATGTTTCATCTTCCAAATCCCTGCTTACACTTATCAAGAGTAGCAGAACTTTTCAGAGATTTGAGATGCATAGCTAGGCTTAAAAAGGCCCTTATGGTCATTAGCCTAGTAAACGCCTATGAACTTATGAATCACCAGACTTTTCCAACTAACCACCCAGGCTTGTGCCACCAAATTCACTAACATTACTATTCCAGCAATGCCAAACCACCTAATTCCAGTAATTTCTGATCCCCTTGGAACATTCTTTCTTTCCCCTTTTCTACCTGAGGGAAAGCTATTTTAAATAAGCTAAACAACTTGCGGCCTCCATGCCCAGTCATTATGAGGCACTAATAAACTTTATCCTTGATTCATTCAAACTTACAAAACCTTCATTACTCATTTCATTAACCTCTTCACAACTAAACATCTTACTTTAAAAAATGGTGCCTCTCTCTACCATTTAAACTTATAAAGAATGACACCTTCCCTACACTATCCTCAAGACTATTTTGAGACATACCAACATGCTAACCACTCATAGGTTCATAGGTGTGTACTAGGCTAATGGCTTTGGAGCCTTTACAAACCTAGCCCATAGGATTACCCTGACATCATGCCAACTGACCTTAGTTCCCAGTGCCTCTGTCAAGTAGAGCCACTGGAGTGATCCCTGGAGTGAATTTTCTATGTCCCATCCTCTCAGCAAGGTTTCTCTTGAAGAGGGCAAGTGAGGTGTTCTGTTTGACATGTATGGGAAGTCTATTCCATAGCAAGGGCAGTCTCTGGGTTATAAACCTGTCCCTCCAGCATGTTCTGTTGATTGTGGTGATGAGGATGATGTCACTGGAGAATATGGTCCAGAGGGATTGGGATTTCTTTAGATGTAGCATTTCTATAAGAGCTGGATCAGACATGGCTTTGTATATCAGGCAGAGATCGCCTTTAGGTAGGTGATATGAGACAGAGAATAATTGGAGTTTTTTGAGTCTATCCATATAGGGCAAGTGTTTAAGGCCTAGGATCCTCTTTGTGAGGTACTTTTGGAGCCTTTCTAGTTGTTGCAGGTGTCTAGTGAGGTATATGCCAAATGGGGCATTGTACTCAATGATTGGTCTAATGAGGGAAAAGTAGAAGGAGACAATGACCTCTTTCTTCCTGGAAGCAAAACCCTTAGTAATGAGATGTGCCACACAGAAGGACTTTCTGACCACAGTGGCAATGTGGTGGTCATAAGAGAGGCTGTTGTCAACCTGTGTTCCCAGACCTCTTATAACACCTTCTGTGTTCAGTGGACTACCATTGATGTGGTAATTCATGGGAACCATGTTTTTCCCAAAGGGGATAACGACACATTTTTGACATTGAGCTTAAGGCCATGGTTCTGACACCAGTCATTTGTCTAAGTGAGGCCTTTCTGTAGGATGTCAACATCACTTGGGGAGTTAATAATAGCTCACAACTTGCAATTGTCTGTGAACATTGTTAGCCAGAGACCCTTTATGTTGGCCTGGACTTCAGAGAAGTAGGTACCAAGCAAGAGAGGACCTAGGGCTGAACTCTGTGGGACTCTACTCTTGACTGGTTGACAGTCTGACTTGGAGTCCGCCACTTTCACACTGTGGGTTCTATCTGTGAGCCAGTTTGCAACCTACCTAGTGATATAGGGCTTAATGCCTAGCTTAGTGAGTCTTTCTATGATTCTTGAATGGGGAATGGTATCAAATGCCTTGGCCAGATCAAGGTAGGCTATATGAACCACCTTGCCTTCATCCACATCTCTGGTGACTGACTGAAAGAAGTCAACCAAGTTGAGCAGGCATCATCTATCCTTCACAAAACCAAACTGTGTGGGATCCAGAGTTTGGAGACTCCCTATATGCTTGTTTAATAGGTCCATGATGATCCATTCTATAGCTTTGCATATCAGACTTGTCAGGCTAATGGGGTGATAGTTTCCAGGGTCTGTAGTCACTCCTTCTTTGTGGAGAGGAATGACTGTAGCAGTGCGCCTTTCGGTAGGGGCAAAGCCTGAGGTGAGCCTGTGATTGAACAGGGTACACAGGTGAGGTGCCAGTTCACACTATAGTTCATCTAGAACACAGCCAAGGATATTGTCAGGTCCCATGGAAGCTGTATTCTTGGCCTTGGACAATGCTGTTTTAACCTGTGCAGCAGTAATACTGGGTGTCTGGCAATCTACTGGTATTGTGATTGGTCCTTGGGTGGAGATAGAGGGGTAAAGTTGGCACTGAATCTGTCGGTCAGTAGATTGGCAATATCTGTTGGCTGGGTATAGGAGGTACCATTGTGCAGTAGGTCAGAGAAAATCTGGGTATTGCCATGGAGGTTCTTTACATAACTATAGAAGGCATTGTGGTTGTCTTTACTATCTGCTACAATTCTGTTTTCATAGCTAGCTGATAAGGGAGTTTTTCCAGTCTTGGGATTCACCTTATTCTGCATCAGTTTCCTCCTTCTGTTGTAGAGTTGGTTTATGGCAGGAGACTACCAGATTGGCTTCCTTTTTTTGTAGGAGGGAGTCTTGGTTCTGTTGGGTATGCGGAGATCCATGCATTTGTGTATGTGTTTGTGCAGTGCATTGGTGTATGATTTGGCAGTCATGCAACTATTCTCCATTTGCATGGGTGCCATGAAGTTAGCCACCTCGGGTTTTAGGAGCCCAAAGTTAGCTTTGGTGAAATTTTTCAAGGTGGTTACCTTTGCAGGGGTTGGGGGGTTTTAGGGATGTGGATTTCCAGGGTGATTAGTCTGTGGTCGGATCTAACTGGGGAGGCATTAACTACTGGTGTAGAGCAACGGTCGCCCATGTTAGTAATGACCAGGTCAAGGATGTTGCTACCTCTGGTGGGGGTAAGAACGAGCTTTTCCAGGGCATTTGAATTAATAAGTTCTAGGAAATGTTGGGCAAGTGTATTGTTACATGAGTAATTTTCCCAGTTAATGGAGGGGTAGTTGAAGTTGCCCAGTATGAGAGTGTTAAGTTGGACCCTAATATTCTCCAATGTGCTTAGGAAAGTGGAATGTGAGTCTTAGGACATTATTGGGCACCTATAGCAGGCTATGACCTGAATCACTGTCTTACTCAATGTTAGCTGCACCTGAAGTATCTCTGATGCGTTATGTTGGACTACCAGTCAGGAGGTGTGCACATCCTTTATGAATATGGAAACACCACCGCCTTTGGAGCTTCGGTCCAAGTTCTGGGGCCAAAAGGTGTGGAATGAGTTATAGCCTGGTAGTGCAGGGATGCTTTCTGCTGCCTTAAATCAGGTCTCTGTTACAGCACAAATGTCAATGTTCTCCATTTTAAGGAGTGCTTTGAGTGAGTGCATTTTCAGATTTAGACTTCTAGCATTGTGCAGTATGACCCTCAGATTGCATTAGTTTGTAGCTGTTATGGTAGTAATTTGGTCTTTGGAATACAGCCTCAAAAAGGCACTATAGGGGTGACAAGAGCCTTGGCCAGTATCTGGAAGCCCAGGGGTGACAGATGTAGGCCATCTCTGGCAAAGCATCGAGGTCTGTTAATCAAGTCATCCCATCAGACAGATACTGGATCCCCTTAGAATGACACCAGAAACTTAGCCAATTGTTGAAATCGATCATTTTCTGCTTGTACTGCGGTATCATTCTGGGTGATGGTAGGATGCTGCTCAGGGCTAGGGACATATCTGCCTGGGCTGCATAATCTGAAAGTTCCTCCATGTGTCTTTTCACATAGTCCAGGGAGGTACATCTCAGGTCATTCACCCCCACATGTACAATGACAGAGTCATTTTTGTACCTGTTGTTGAGGGACCTGAATGCGTGCATTATGTGGTGGCTCCTGGCACCTGACAGGCAGCTGACTGTTACTTTCTCCTTATTCAACCTAGTGAGTGGGACATCAGTGTGCCTCACTATCAAGTCACCTATGACTAGTGTGTTGGGTATGCTGTTCTGCCTTTGGGGCTTTGGTTGAGTGGCACAATGTTTAGGAAAGTTATGTGTCTCATGACTAGTGGATATATAAGTGCATCTCTCGCAAGTCTGAGTGTAGGGAGGTAAGAGGAGAGGGTTGTTGCTGTACATGAGGCAGTTTCTACATTGCTTCAGGATGCCCAAGGTCACCAGGTTAATAAGGGAAAGCACAGGGAACTGACCTTTAGACATGCCTGGATGGGTGGGTATTTATAAGTACTGGAGCTGTTTCCTTGTAGAATGTTTAGTGCTGGTAGCAGTTTTCTGTGCTGCAATAATTGCTACAAGAAGTCTAGTAAAGTGCTAGACTGATAAGCTAGTAAAAGTGCAGGAGAGGAGAGAACTATCAGGTCTAAGGGAAAAAATTGAAGAGCAGACTTTGGCACCATTCAGAAACTACAAACAGTCCTGGATACAGCAAATCTGTATCTGGATGAGACTAGTTAAAGGAAAGACAGGAAACAAGTGCAAATGTGTGCTTTTAACCAGAAATTTGAAAGGGATGGAAAAACTGCCCAAATGGACAATAAACTACAATTTCTGGGCCAGAAACCACTCTTCTTGTGGTAGATAGGCTACCTAGTACTTACCACTCCCACTGACAAGCTGGAAGGCTACCCTCCCAACACAGAAAGGCTTGGGGGGCTCAGAAGCTTGCAAACAGTCCTGGATACAGCAAATCTGTATCTGGACTAGACTAGTTACAGGAAAGTTGGGAAACAAGTGCAAATCCAGGCCTTTAAACCAGAAGTTGAAAGAGATGGAAAAAACTGCCCAAACGGCCAATAAACTTCACTTTCTGGGCCAGTAACCACTCCTCTGTGGTAGATAGGCTAGCTAGTGCTTACCACTCCCACTGATAAGCTAGAAGGCTTCCCTCCAACACAGACAGGCTTGGGGGGCTCAGAAGCTTACATACAGTCCTGGGTACAGCAAATCTGTATCTGGACTAGACTAGTTACAGGAAAAGTGGGAAAAGCACAAATGCAGGCTTTTGGACAGGAAGTTAAAAGAGATGAAAAAACTGCCCAAATGGCAAATAAACTACAATTTCTGGGCCAGAAACCACTCTTGTGGTAGATAGGCTACCTAGTGCTTACTACTCCCACTGATAATCTAGAAGGCTTCCCTCCAACACAGAAAGGCTTTGAGGGCTCAGAAGCTTACAAACAGTCCTGGATACAGAAAATCTGTATCTGGACTAGACTAAGTTACAGGAAATAGTATGTATAAAAAGTCGAACTGCCACAGTAGAAGGAAAATTCTTTATTGCAAGGACAAAGTGAACATTTTCACCACCTTCCAGGTTGTTTCATCAGACTTAATAAAATATCCTATGCCTTCTTTGATATATATACTTTCAAAGTAACCAATCAGTTAAGACAAACAATTAAATATTTATATCAAACTCAATTAATTTATAAATAGTAGAAAAAACATAAATAGACATAAAACTGTTAGAACAGTATGCAAGTTCAAATGTGAATGCCACTAGGATGGTCCTGTGGGATACGTGCTCTACTCTGCTTAACAAATTCAAAACAAAACAAAATAAACTAAAACAAAGCTTTACAGCTCTGTGGAAGCTATCCACTATCATGTTCACACTTACATCTATATTTCTCCTAAAAAAGTTCTCTGACTTCTGGCCAGTCTCTGTTCTCTCATAGCTTGACAAACAACCAGACCATGGCATTTACATACTGACCACTTACTCTCAACTATAACATGTCATTTGTCCACCAGCATGTGTTTACTAGGACTTAAATACCTTCATTGCCTTCCTTAATGTCATTGACTTCAACTAATGATCCCCACTTTATTGAATTAAATAAAAATATTTATCCCCATCAACTACTCCCTGTATCTACTCTTTAGTTCTAGCCACCTTAATGACTTTGGGCCATCTACTTTCTCATGGTTTCAAGGTAATATAAAAATCAGGTGATTTAAAGTCAAAGTTAGTGATGCCTGTTCCTCAAGTTGCAAAATATCTCTTAACATTATAAATAATGAATATACAAATGTTTTTACAAATGTAGTTTATGTAAATGTAGTGGGATGTAATGAAAGTGAATGTATAATCTCCTTTGTGCAATAGTGCATATTAAGTGCATATCTCTGATGAATCTGCCTTCTTGTATATTCCTTAGAATTAACCTTTGTATCTTGGCTATGAGGGGAGGGGAACATTTCATGTAAGGAAAACTTGTTTTTGTAACAAGCATATTTTAGTACTGCATTTCTAAATGATTCTGAGAGCTCAGCATCCCTTTACTAAAGCAATATTTTCTTGAAAGTGATGACTTAAATTTATTTCGGGTTTGCTCTCTATTGTCTGGGTTATTGAGCTGACTCCTTGCCAGCTGCACAAAAACACTTTTGCAAAAATCTAAGAAGATCAGATCAGTAACTAAGATAACTGAACATTTCATATAGAATCTGTTGACGCTTTGACTAGGAAGATGCACTTATTTTAAGATTACTCATTCATACATGAATAGTAAGTAATCCTTGACAGTATTTAATGTGCTATCATCAACCATTTAAGAACTTAGATGATTCTCTGAAGGTGTTGTATATTTTCCTGTTTATCAGCTATAGAGGAAACAGTATTACAGGTAAGCATACTGTGAACTGCATAAGGTCTGGTAATTTATGAAACTCACAGATGAAAGTTCAGCTTGGACATACATATGCTTCAAAGTATGCAAAATATGTGTAGTATTTTGTCATGTAAAGCTTAAAATACTCTCCAGTTCATGCACAGTTTCAAATAAAAATGCACTTTTAGGCACTAAAAGCTTCCCAGAATGTGGTTAGCTGTGAAAGTGATCTGCTGCTATCTACCTCCAGCATTTGGTTTGAGATTTAGAACATTACAACATCCTAAAGAATATTTCTCTATATATTTTAGTGTCACTAAACAATGCAAAATGAAGAAAAAAATAAGTTTATATTTTAATTTCTTTCCTTATCATTAGCAGCTTGAAGCAGTGTTTCATTTACTCTGCACAATAGTTTGAGGTACTGACTGGTGACAGTTAGCCATTTAGTTTTGTCTCAGTCTCATCTACATGTGACATTATCTGATACCTGAATATCTACAACTGCTCATAGAGTTTATAAAGTTGTCTAGACTACAAATGCTGAACAGCCCTCGTGTGGGCATACAGGCACTGATTAAATGCTTGTAGTACTGTAAATATGGAACTTGGCAGCTTTTAATTGCTTCTTGTCTTGCTGAGACTAGTTTAGAACAACCCTGCATAGATTACTTGCAACCAAGCCAGCTTCCTATTCAGAGCCACTATCAGGCTGACAGAGTCATAATGACATCATTTAACAACAAAAACCTTAAACACATTATCCTTTGGATAATAAAGATGGAGATTAGAGACAATTAACTACTGGCATATTATTGTAACTGTGATAGCATTTTGTTAAATGCTTTCAGACTATCCAATCTGTTTTAAGAGATCATGTCCATATGCAAATCAAAATGAAAAATGAAAAAATGTTTTCTACAGCACAAGACTATTGTATTGAATGATATGTACTATTTATTTTCTTGAACAGTAGTTGTATGTTTTTTTGTATATTCATAACCAAATTGTTATATATCCATCATGTATTAATTCATCGTTATTTACTGTGTAAAATAAGTTATGTTATTTTTAGTAGAAGTATCTTTACAGCAAATCACATTCATAGATTCCAGTATTGCAACAACAAATTTCATCCAATAAAGTATTGCTGATAGTACACTGCTTGCAACAACAGTAATATAAAACGTGTACTACATGAGGGCCTTTACCCATTTCCTCTGAGATGGGGAATCTTCCCCCATTTTCACTAACAAATACTACCTCCATAGTTAACACAACCTTGACCAACAGGAAAATCTATAATACAGGTAAGAGTCACTGATATGTGACACAATAACTCTTGCACTCACCTAAGATTGCATTCATGACTTGCATTATCACAAATCTCTGTCAGCAAGCTTTTACTCTGACAAGTTTCCCTGTTACCTGGAACATATATATTGCTTATAAGTTATTTGTATGTGTTAAATATGTCTGGCCTAGCCATCCATTCATTATTCAGATGTTTCAGTAGTTTGTTATTCCTTCATAATACCAAATACTTTATAAGGTTGCTGTACTGAATATCTGTTAAAGCTAACTCTCAAGACACATGATTTTGTTCTAGCGAGTTGTAATTTAACAAGGGACAGTGGTAGGTTTTATATCTCTCTCTCTACTACCTTCTCACCATCTATTCTTCATATCCCTTTCCCATTCCTCTGGTTATCATTCATATTTCCCTTTATATATGTTTCCTTCTTTGTTCCTCTATACTGAAAGAATTAGCCCATTCTATATACATTATGTTATCTGGACTTAATTTGAATGGGGTTCACCTCATTTGCTCCCCATGTCTAGCTACCTGAACGTCATACTCATTGCCATTAGGAGACAGCACCTGTCACCGTGCTTTTTTTTTCTCTTTCCATTAGCACCAAGTGTTCTCTACCTGAGAAAACTACATGCTAATAGGTATCAATGTCACTGTCATATGATATGACAGAAAGATCCTACCACCCCAACATAGTGTCATCTTTCCCTATGCAAACTCAGTTGTGTTGACACCTGCATGTGGACTCTGTTTCACTTCCTGGGCAGAACAGGTCATGCTTCCCAAGGTAATTCTTACTGTCATTTAATGCATTGAGCCAGCTCTTTGCACTTGATTCTCTCTGTGCCTGCTTTGAATTTACAGCTCCACACTTAGGATCTACCCTAGAAATTAAAATCTACATGGATAGAAAGAAGGGGAGTATGGCCTTTCCAGGTTTACACAGATGGCTCACTTAAACACCCCATCACAGTGCAACCCATCTCTCCTTCTACTGAGTACACTGTCTCACAAATTAGTCTGTGCTGATGCTGATTGACAGCCCACTTTGCTCTCCTTCTACCTAGAATCCCCCCAGACCTCGATCCAGCATTAGGCAACCTACGCAGTTACCAAGGGCCCATTGCCTGGGAGGGGGGGGGGTGGCTGCTGGCCTGGGGGGGCTACCACATTTAATTTTTAATAAAAAAAAAGTCTGTTTTTAGCAGTGTTCTTTAAGAATGCACTCTGCACCTCTGCATACATTCACTCATGCACATCCTAAGAAGATGGTGCACACATATTTTCATTGCTGCAAAGTTTCTTGGATTCCTTTTCTTCAGCATTCTTCTTTAAGAATGCACTCTGCGTCTGTGTGTGATACACACACATCCTGAGAAGCAGTATACAACTGACATACTCAAATTTTTGTTGGTGCAAACTTTCTTGGGTTTCTTTGGCAGGTTAGTTCATTACCTTACTCTGACTCAAACCCTGTACCTTGGTTACAGGAAACAAGATCCTGAATCCTGTACACCAACTACCACATTACTTAAGAGTCATACCTCTCAACTGTTCAGATTTTTGCCTCATATTTTTGGTCTTTTCCTCATAAAACTTGTGGATTTCTGGCAAATCATTAAGGACTGAAGTCACTAAATAATGAGAGACATTTGGATTACAGACTTTATATCCATCATGAAATGCATGCTGATGGAAAACATGTTATTTCAGCAACTTACTAAGTTTATAAGAGCAGTAATTTAATTGTCTCTCTGATTTTGTTGACTCATTATTTAAGGGTTTGTCCAGATTTTTTATGCTAAGAGGCTAAGACATATGTTAAGATGTATATTAAGAGTTTCAGTGCATTTTTCAAGGAATTGTGACTTTTACTGCATGTGCATGTGCATTTTCAAGGAATTGTGAGTTCCACTGGAATAAATGTTTACTCATGCTAAGCTTGTTTTCAATGTGCATCTGTTTACTTTAGGAAATGGCCATCAGTGTTTGTGCTATACAGTTCAAGAGCAGTGTTAGTAGTACAATATAACAATAACCTACACCTGGGTTTGGGTAATGCTGGATTTACCCATGGTTGGCGTGGTTTGGTCACGAGGGTGAAGCCCGAGTGGCCAAACAAAGCCAACCGTGGGTAAATCCAGCATTACCCACAACCAGAAGTGGGTTATTGCTATTATACAATGACATTATTTAAGAAAAAAATAATTACTTTTCTTAAATAATGGCATTGTATAATGCCTCCTTGCTGCCTTCCGCAGCTGTCTGGTATTCTGCGGCAGTTCTGATGTACTGCGCATGCATATGCCTATGCAGTACATCAGAGCTGTGGGCAAAAGCAACGGAGAAAGCAAGATCTCCGTTGCTTTTTACTGTTTCACTATGTTAAATGGGTTTAACATAGTGAGACAGCTTTAATAAAAGCAACGGAGAATCTCTGTTGCTTATTTTAAATCTGTCTCACTATGTTAAACCCATTTAACATAACGAGACAGTTTTGAAAAAAGCAACGGAGAAAGCAAGATCTCCGTTGCTTTTTACAAACTGTCTCACTATGTTAAATGGGTTTAACATAGCGAGACAGCTTTAAAATAAGCAACGGAGATCTTCGTTGCTTATTTTAAAACTGTCTCGCTATGTTAAACCCATTTAACATAGCGAGACAGGTTTAAAAAAAAAAGCAACAGAGAAAGCAAGATCTCCGTTGCTTTTTACCCACTGTCTCGCTATATTAAAGGAGTTTAACATAGCGAGACAGCTTTAAAAAAAGCAACGGAGATCTCCATTGCTTTTATTAACCTGTCTCGCTATGTTAAGCTCCTTTAACATAGCGAGACAGTGTTTTAAAAAAGACTTATACTAATGGAAAAAGTCCGGGTGACCGGACCTTTTTCCATTAGTATAAGCCGATTTACAATGTGCACGCTGACCAATCAGCATGCACGTTTTGGAATATTAATGGGGGGGTCATGGTATAATAGTCACTATACTCGCCTTTGGTGTAGAAGGCTATGGTTTCTACTCCCACACTATGTGGGATTGCTGATATTGTGGTTTATTTTATGGGGAGATGGGGGTGCTTCACAGCTCAGTATGTCCTCCTTTGGATGAAATGTCTAGTAACTATGAACCTGTTATTGGTTTGCCAGTCATTCCCTATTGCAATATTATGAGCTTACCATTTTTTTAATGTAACATAGGCAATTTATTCTTTAAGGGCAGCAGGCACTGAATTTGTAGATGAAACACTGAAATGTAAACTTGTTTGCCAGCAACAATCTCTTCATTAAATAATAGATCTCTTTAATATGGAATTATTCAGATGACTTTTACTTCTGTACAGATTGTGCATATTAACTGCTACTGGTGAATTGTAATGAAGTTTGAGTGGCCTTTTATGATTGAAATGTTCTGAAAGGGGTAGTTTAATCATTATTGGCTCATATATTTTGATTAATTGTTTATTGGAAAAAAATTTTCAAAACTACAAATTTAAAACACACTCTAACTGAATTATGCAAGGAATATAATTTAATACAATCAGGAAGGTGAATCAAAGAACACATGCATGTATGTGTGGTCCAAATAATGTGTGCAAGGGGCCTATTGTTTCAAAACAGCCCAAAGGTAAATTTAGCCCACCACTGGTCAGATGCATTTTTGTTGAATGTGGGTTTCAATGCCATTTCAAGGGCAGAGAAGTTTACTGTTCATGCTAAGTCTGTTTTCATTCTGAGAATGTATTGTTTTGGTTAGCAAATCACTTTCAGTGTTTGTGCTATAAAATTTAAAGTAATAGTTTTAAATTAAATGCAAATATCTGTAATCATTGTAGAAGTAAAGAGGAAAATAGTACGTACACTGACATGTTTGAACAGTGTTTATAGTAACTGGGGAGAAATAGCCAGGTAATGGGAGAAACTAGAATGTCTATGGAGGGCAATCCATTTCCCTGTCTAGGGCTCCATTTGACCATGATCCTGCCGTACTCCCCATGGCCTCCTTACTTTTATAGTTAAAGTTTCATATTCTCCTCCCTCCACACAGTCCAATCCACGTACATGCACATATTCTCAGTCCTCATGACAATTGCATTAAAAACACCCCATCTAGCTAATTTTTTTCATTACTTATCCTGTATTTTTCATAACAAATAATACAACCCTTCTATGCCCACAAATACTCATGTGGAAATCAGATGAGTACAAGATCCAAACTCACTTTATTCACTTACAGTCATGAACATCTTTAATGCCATATCTCAACTAGAAATTAATAACAGCCTTCTCTCCATCTTATACCTGATACACTATCTCTCACAGTACAGTGCTAATCAATTTACTACTTGAGTCACACCCTTATGCAGCGCACAAAATGAATATCCCATTTCTCTTTTTAAAGTTTAATAGCCTTTATCCCAAACTTCAACAAATCACATTCTCTTAGCCCATTCCTCTTCAATGTTTATACACAGATCCAGCAAAACCTTCACCTATTACCTACTGAAGCATAGCATACTATGATACATAACTCTTCTAACATCTCCTCTAACTTATCTCACCCAACTTCTCATGCTTTTAACAACCATCCCCTTAAAACTCATGTTCACCCAGGCATTTCATCTCTAAAATCCCTCACCTTATAGAATTCAATAATAAAAATATTATGATTTTCTGTTTGTCTGGACCCTTTACTATAAATGTCTTCTTCTTCAAAATCTACTATTCCAGGTCTCCAAACTTTATCTACTCATTTTCACATTTTCAACCAAAAGAGCAAACATCAGCATTGGAAAATCAGACTTATTAGAAAAGGAAGCATTTTATATAAACTAGAAGAATTGTATTCTTGCTTCGCAACCCAAAATCCAGATACTCTTACAGTCACTGAATAATAACATATGCTTTTTCTTTCCAGAGTTAAAGTATTTCTTAAATGCTAGCTCTGGAAATATAGCAGGAGGCAGGGCCCAACACCTTATAAAATAATGTCAAAGTTACCATCAAAGCCAAAACAGATCACAGAATGGCAATAATGCTAACTGGCTGACAACACATTTTCAACGCATTCATCAGCAAAATCTCATCTTCATTGTCATGTCTCTCCCTGATCTCAACTAATGAAAAAAAAATCACTACTTTAGAACACAACATGCAAAATGATACAAAAACACAAAAGCCACAATGAAACAAAAAACATAAAAGTCACAGTCACTCTCAGTTAATTTTTGTTAAAGCTTATCAACACCTCCAATTTAGTGATTTTGGGACATCTTTATTTCCAAGACATTATCCAAGTTACTGAAAACTACAACTGAAAAATTAAAAACAGGCAATCCCTCCCTCCTTAACTTAATAATAGAAGATACTGCTACATGCATATCTAACCTGTCCATCCTTCCATCTTCTATTTGTTACTACCACCATACAATCTTCAGAATAAAATGTCCATTTCCAAAAACAGCCTCATCTCTAATCACCTGCAGGCCTTGTTCTCAAAACAACATCACAGCCTTCCAGGCTAAACTCTGTCACTCTACCTGTGGTCAGATCCTATGAATCGACGTCCCGTCATCACTAGTCATTGCACTCCCAATCTATTTGCTACATTAAGAAGACAAACACTTCTCAAACATCTGTAGATTCTTGTACCAACATAATAACCGATGGCTAGCCAAAGAACTAAAATCCCTGTACAACTTCAGAGAACAGAGAACAAAAATGAAGCATGAAGTCAATGGAGAGTCATTCCAACCCAGCCTAACAGAGACAGATTTATACTCCTAAGGAATACTACCAAAAAATAACCAGGAGGTACAAAACCATATTCTTCCAGCCTTCCCATAACTGTACTCTAACTAACTAGAAGAAACTCTTGAATGTTATTAACAAAGGCAGATGGTGCACCTATTTAAATAGTACTCCAATGAAGACTACATCTCTCCCACCTCTGGATCAGTATCTCCCATAGATTTCTTATCAACGTTTCCAGTCTCACAAATATTTCCACCCACAGATTAACCTTACAAGAACTTCCATATAGATTCCTCCTCTGACACCGACCTATTTTATGTTAATAGTGCCAAACCAAGAAATATTAACACTCTTCTAACTCAAGTCCCTACTGATGCTCCATTTGGAGTGGTTAAGTTAAGTTAATTTAATGGAAAATAGCTATATTTAAGGGTTTGTCCAAGTCCCCCCACGTGCTCTCCTACTAAGGACTTCCACCTGTATTCAATGACCTTACATTGTACAAAATGCAGGAAAGGTAATACACAACTTAATATCAGAATGCATTCAAAATATTCTGTCTTATCATATCATCAGTGTGGCTTCCTGTCAAGCAGAACCATTATCATTACTGTTTACATACTTACCAATGATATTCTGCAAAACATGATTAAGGGCTTGGACATGCAATCCCTTTTTGTAACTTTACCAATGCATCTGATGTAGCTTCTCATTTGCTATTAATTTCCACCCTTTTTAATGCAGGAATGCCCCCCCCCCCAAGTCCTCTGGTAGTTCATACCCTTCTTTGTTAACAGACACTTAAAAGTTCAGGTAGGCTCTACTTTATCCTCTGCTGCTTCTTTGCACAAAGGAGTCCTACAAGGATCTATCTCACCTCTGATGCCTTTCTTCATTTTCTTAAGTAAATGATCCTATGACCTCCTCCTTTTCTATTCATTTCTATGCAGATACATATCTATTGTAATTTTGCAGAGTAATATTCTAAAGTACACATATAAAAATGAGCAAGAATAGGACCTTCACCTACTATCTACATGTTAACCCAGTGCAACCTAATACTGAAATCCAAAATCACCCACAGTTAGACTCTTCAATGCATAAGTGCAATACAGTTGGATTATTTAATACGATGGCATGAAACCCAGAAAATCAATAGACAAAATTCAGTAAACCAAGAAACTGGCTTAACAGCAATCTTACTGTTCAATACCATATCTAAACCACAAAAAATAGAAGCTGATAAACATCTCCACTGGGTCAAAAATATCTGTCACTTTCTCTCCTCAAATGAATATATAGAAATAGGCAAAGGAGTGTTCCTCTCACAGTTAAGAAGTCTTCTAATCACTTCAACTTCAACTTCAAAAAAAAAAAAACTTAAACTCATTACAATGTATCTAAAAAACATTTGCAGGTGAGTTTCCATAGCCCCACTCTTATCAAAAATAAATGGATACTGGTAAACTGCAAAACAACAAAACAAGAAAGAAGAACTACATCCAACCAAATGTAACACACTTGAATACATAATCACTAGGCATTTTCTGCCTGAACAACCTCAAAGAAGGGTGCATGCAGTTCTTGTAAATTTTAGGAATTCCAAAGATTGAAGGCATTGTAGGTTTTGCAACAGAAACATGTATATAATATTAAGAAAAAAACACCATGCCAACACACTAAGCATGCATCCTGCTATATGTGCCTCCTTCAGAAAATTTATTTTCTTTATTATTGATCAGGTTTTATTTAATTAAATGGAAGGTTGACACTGAAACATTTTTGCACTACAAAGAGTTATTTTCAGGTATCAACAATTATATTTCTATTGCTAATGTGATAAAACACGAGGCTTTTATTTTGTAAAAAATATTTGATATTACTTGTATACATGTAATTTCATAAGTTTTTCATACGTGTGTATTTTGTTGTTTTATTTAAACATAATATTTTATATATTGTTTGATACTTATATAGTTTTAATGCAGAAATTTCAATTTCATTTTTATCATCATAAATACTTAGTTAATAAATTAATGTTTTACTTTATTGGTTCACAAGATTTTATAAGAAAGCATCACCAGCAGTTCTTTCATTACTCTGAAAAAGTCCCTGAACTTGATCGGGATGAAATTCTTAGTGATTATTTAATAAAGTGCGATACATTTGGTTGAATTATCATTTCTTTTTTTGTTTAAGTGTTTGCATTTCCTAGTAAACCTTATAACAGCACCACTATTATTTTCTCTATTATTCAATCTGCTCCATTGTAACTCTTTTCCATTTTTTGATTCAGGGCTTTTTACCAAAAATTAATGATTCCACTCTTTGACTCTTAATCCCCTCAATCCCAAACCTTTAATCTCCATAAAACTAGTTAGACTCAACTAGCCTTCTCTTGCTTGAGATCACATTGATAGCAATACATCCCCCCCCCAATCAACAAAGACAATTGCATCTTTCTTTAATTGAGAAATCACCTATCCAAACAAATGATTCCACAGTAGCAGCGTTAATTAAAGTTCAGATAATAAGGACATATTTTTATATTTTTCAGTTACCAGTATTTTATTATTATGAATTATACAACCAGGAGCTTAATTCAATCTCAAGAAAACACCTGACAAAAGATTTTTTTTTACATTTAACAATATTATGTACAACTGAAAAAGAAGTGATCAGAATAAGACCTATAAATCATACTAAGACCTTTAGTTGCTGTGATATCCTTGAAATGTTGCTATTGACATACAAACATTCTTAATGTCTTAATTGTATAAGATTACCTTAATGATTCAATGTATTCTTAACACTCCATAACAGTTTGTGAAGCTGAATTTCCTTCTTTCTGTGTATACATTATGGATATGTTAAATTGATAATTTTTTCTTAAAATGGAAAGAAAACACCTAACAACTTCAAGCACCTTCAGCCCATTGCCACCTTTGCTCCTAACCTATATGTATATCCTATAGGTTCATAGGTAAGTACTAGGCTAGCTCCCCTTGAGGCTATTTTAAACCTAGTCAGTTTCCCTTTTTGGATTTATATATCCAATAGTTGATAATTAAAAATTACCTCCAATGAGAATAACTGAGATCATACGATAGATAATTTGATGGGACACATGCATAGGATAAAGTATTTAGGAGTTGCCCTTCTCCATTAGTAGTATAAGGGGCAGTACTAGGGTAATTTTTATGTTTCCCATCCATAGAATGAGATGTACATGCCAAACAGGGCAGATCCCAGCATCAAACCCTGAGGGGGATCCACAGGTGACTGGTCTTTTTGTGGAGGTAGTTTCCTCTATTGTCATGTCCTGTAGCCTATCTGTGTCCACTTGGAGATTTAGCATGTGATCATCTGATTGGTGAATTGTGTCAGGCTAGGTCAAGGTATGTGGTGTGTATCATTTTGCCTTCATCCATTGCTTTGGTGACCATTTCAAAAAATACACTGAATGAGTAAGCATGATCTGCCCTGGACATGTCCAGACTGAGATAGGGCCAGTATTTTGGCAGTTCCCTTTACTGTGATTGATTAATTCCATTATATGAATTTCCATGACTTTGCCTATGAGGCTGATTAGACCTATGGGTCTGTAAATGGCTTGGTCTCTGAAAGGTTCTCCTTCATGCAGGGGAATTACTGTAGCTGATCTCAATTTGCCAGTTACAAAACCTGTATGGAGGCTGAGCTTAAACAATGTGATTAGTGGTATAGCTAATTACTTTCATAGGTAAGTACTTGGATAGATCCTCTTGCAGGCCACTTTAAGCAAGCCAGTTTCTCTTCAAAGGTGAGAATCAGAATTTGTACCTTATGTCTGTGAAGCAAAAACCTTAATTATTATGTTAACCCCTGTGCTTCATTTTATTTAAGATGCATCCAGGGATATTGTCAGGACCCATTGATGCAACATTTTAGCTTTTGATAGCACTTTTAGGACTTGGCTTTGTGTGATAGTTGGAGATAAGCCAATTTCAGGTATATCTTGAGGGACAGACCAGAGAGGAGAGAGGGGAAAGGTTAGAGCTAAATTTATCAGCTAGTAGGTTCACTTCAGCCTCAGGGTAACATCAGGTCAGCGCATTGCTGCATTGTTCATTTGAGATTATGAGCATAACTAAAAATGCCTTGATTTTCTTTGGCTTAGGCAGCTATTCTAACCTTAAACTTGGTAGATTTTATTAAGATCCTGAGTTCTTTGTTTATTTCATTGACAATAGCCCCAACATTCTGGGCATAACTCTCCTTACTTTTGGTGAAAATTATTTTCCTTTTATTATAAAGCTTGTTGATCTCATGGTTCCACCATATGGGTTTGTTTCTGGGGTTTGCCCTGTACTTGTACCTACAAAATACAGACACATATATTCAACTGTTTGTATGCTGGTATAGTATGGTGGTGTATGTTTCTACATATTGTGGACTTAACTGGGCTTGGTGGGAATTTGTAGCTTGCCAATAAATCACTTAGGAGTAAGTAGTTTGTCTTAAAGAAATTTTTAAAGGTACCCTTGGTGGAAAGGATCACTGGTTTCAATTTTATTTTGAAGGAGACTGCTTAATGATCAGACCTAGCAAGTGATGAAGATATTCAAGGGATGGTACAAGATGTTCCCATATTAGTGAGGTCAAGATCCCAAATGTTATTCCTTCTAGTGGGTACTCTGACTAATTGTTCCAGGAAAATAGTATTAAGTTTAATACTGAGTGACTCTAGTTCCTGTAGATAGGTATTGTGGCTTTCTCATGTCATAGAGGGAGATCCTCACCTAGCTAATATATGATATGGGATCTTTCTGATGATTATTTGTACATGAAGAAGCTCTAGGGCATCATGGTGCTTTGGTAGCCAAGTCTCTTCTGAATGTAGACTGAGACACCTACATCTTATTTCTCCTCCTGCACAGTAACTGGTGTAAATTTATGAAAGAAATTATAGCCCTGCACAGCCGGAGTGTTGTCTGTCATTTTAAACTATGTTTTAGTCACTATGCAGCTGTCAACATGCTCCACTGTGAGAAGGGCTTAATAGGAGTAAAGTTTCTTGCTTAGGCTTCTAGCACTGATTACTCTATTTTATTAAGTGATAATCTTCACATTAGATTGCCTTAACCTTTTACTATTACTGATTTCATTTTACCTATTCCTTTTTGAATACTTGAAAGAGTCACACTTGGAAATAATTGACATACTTCTCAACTGTGCAGATTTTCGCAGACCGTCCTGATTTTTGCCTTGTAGTTTTGGTCCGTTTTTCATAAAATTGTGGTTTTCTGGCAAATCAGTGGCAAATCATCAAAGATTGAAGTTAAAAAATAATGGCAGACGTTAGACTTTTAGAATTCATACCCTTCAGAAAATTCATGGTGATGCAAAATCTGTTGTTTTGCCAACTTTTTAAGTTTGTAAGAGCAATACTTAAAAATTGTCCCTATTTTTGGGCCTTCGTCCCACTTCTATTTATGGCTTTATCCAGATTTCTTGCTCTAATAGGTTGAGAGGTATGATTTCACACTGTCACATCTGTATGATTGTACAGCATTCCTCTTATGTATTATTTGTGCTTTTCACAAGTTACCACTGTTTTACCGTGTCTCTTGGCGTCTTCTCCCATCCTGATGAATCTCAAGTCCTCCACATATATCCTTCCATTTCTTTCACACTTCTTTATTCTTTTCCCAGATGTCTTAACAATATCACTGTTCAGGGAAATTTCTAAACAGTGCTTTGCCAATCTTATATTACCATACTATTTTGCAGTTGTTCTAATAATCTTCTAATCTGAACTCTTCCACATCATCATTGCTTTCCGCACTCCCTACTGCATATTTTCACCCAAACTAATATGACAGCTTCCCACCCACATGTGACTCTTATTGCCTTAACCTCTACAGAGAGACAAGAGGGCATGAATATGATAACCGCAACTGATAAAGAGATAAAGAGATAAAGAGATAAAGATGGCATCTATTTACTGGACAGCCTTGCTTTCACCTCTAGATTGGTTTTAGATAGCATTTTGAGAAGCACACGGTTGTTATTTCTTAAAAATATAGCAACATCATAGTTTCAAACAATGGTGTTCTTCCTATTATCACCTGATCTGGTACTATGCATTCATCACATACAAGGTCAGTAACAGTAACCAGTCTGCAGATAAGACTTTTACTGGATTAAGAAAAAACAAGTAGCCTGGCAGCAGCAGAAACATGAATGTTCCTTGTTCAGTGGGGAAACAAATGGAAAGAATAAAGAGGTATTAGTGCGTGAACCAAACTGGGGAGTTAGACAAATAACCAATTCTTTGAAAGGACACTGCAGGCAGAGTTAGATTAACATTTAGGGGCTGAACATCTGGGCAGAAGTTAGAGTAGTCTCTAGGGTCTGACTGTTGAGTTAATACATGCTCGGTACTCTTAAAGTCTGAGTGAGCTAATCCTGTTTACTGTGCTTTTGTTACTGTTTATCCTGGGACTCCAGAATAACAGTAGTGTTTTCAGTGATAATACATAATATCATGACTGACTCAAGAATTAGTAATGGGGAAAGAATTCCAACATAGTCTGGTACTGGTTTTGAATAATGGTTAAGAAAGTCCAGAAATAAATAAGTGGACAGGTATTGCATGATTTTTTTTTGTCAAAAATAGTAGTTCAACAAATGATGAATGTTATTTGTCAAGCAGAACTTGCATTGACTGTGTAATATCTTATTTTTAGATTTCCTTACATGCGCCTTTACTTTAGTTTCTTGAAGGAGTTAGCATTCCTTCTTTATTTGGATATATATGTGACAGTTAAGGTACAATGTACAATAAGACTAGTACTTTACATTTTACAGGCAAATCAAAGGATGGTACATTTGTTAGAGAAAAATATCCATGTTGTAAAGTGAGAAACAAAATGAGATGTGGGTGCTACAGCTATCCCAGTTGCAGTCATATTATATACCATAAGAGGGCTATGACAGACTCCACTTTAATCCTGCTGTGATGCGGATGCCATCTGCTTTTCTCGTTCTTTGATTCCAGCACTGTGCTTAATTCTAGATGCGTTATTTGTAGATACACAACTGAAGTTGAAGGACAGAGCTGGAGATGCAGCTAAGAGTAGCAGCAGGAAAGATACAGCAAAACCAGGAATAACCACCACTGCGGCGCAGTGGTGCAGCGGTTAACATTGTCACCTCACAGCAAGAGGTTCACCGGTTCGATTCTCAGCTGGGGTGCCTTCTGTGTGGAGTTTGCATGTTCTCCCTGTGTTCGCGTGGGTTTCCTCGGGGTACTCCGGTTTCCTCCCACATTCCAAAGACATGCATCTGGAGCATTTCTCCCTGGGCCTCCGCTGAAAACAGGCTCTGTGGAACCTAGTCAGACTTTCCCGGTCAACAAATGATAAATAAATAAATAAATAAATAAATAAAAAAGATTTCGGAGGTGGCTGTCAAATCCTGGCAGCATGGCTGTAGGACCAGTGCAGGGTAAATATATGGAAGAGCTTAACCATGCCAGTAAAACATAAAAATAATATGTGGAAGTTAAGAGAAATCTGCATACATCTTTTTGCAACAAACAAATGACTCTAATGGACAAAATGCATCCTCAATCAGCATTTACATTTGTACTTAAGCTGGAGTTTGGGCTATAGAACATATGCAATACATTACTGTGTTTATCCTACTAGTTACAGTTTCATGTTGTATCACTCTTCACTATAAGCTACAGTTCTACAACTGAAAATTCAACAACAAAAAAAAAAAAATCCCAAGATGCCCATCAGTATAGGGAATTTACATTTTAGTGTTGAAGTCATGGACTGCAGCTCAAATTTTTCAAAAGACACTTACATAAAAATGTAAATTATATATTTTTTCCTAGTGAGAGAGAGATTTTGCTGTTTTGCACTGCATATGCTGATAGCATGACATAGTCATGTTCCTGGAAGATTGTCTCTTACACCTTATTGCCCATTGCAAGAGAAGCTGCACCAGTATGAGCTATAATCTGCATATGAATGGTTAATTTGCATGCGAGTGGTCAGCATAATCATGAATGACAAAATACTTGATATCTATACCTGAAAAACACAATGTGTGGGGGCAGGACATCTGCAGCTAAGACTTTGAAAAGATTAGAAAAGCATGCAGTCAAGTTACTTTGTCCAACAGAAACAAGAATGTTCCTTAATTTTATATATATATATATATATATATATATATATATATATATATATATATATATATATATATAGCAGCCTTCAATTATTAAAAAAAAGGAAAGGCAGTCACTGATAAAAATTATCTGGCATTGTCAAAGAGATTCAAACAATTATGGGTAATTGGTAGATGATACCAAAAAGTACGTAAGTGGCATGATATCACCACGAACACAGTAGAACATGGTGTTAGAAGTAACAATCCTGGTTAAGAAACAAAATCATCAATGTATTTCTCTCCATTGGGATTTTGTGTCAGGAAAAATACAAAAACAAGGTAAACCTCTTATGGTGATTAAGTGATGGGTTTCATTTGATCCTGTTAATTTTCATCAAGCCACAATTCTATGGCCCATTTCCATTAAAGTGGCCCAAACCTACAATTAGAGTGATATAGCTCTCAAGGCTATGCAAGTTTTAAGCTATATATTATATAAAGTCTGCAGTGCACAAAGGCCCTAACGGGGGGGGGGGGGGCGGCTAAATCTCCACCTAACTATACTTATACCCGGCAATTTAATAAACTCTAGGTAGGCTTCACGCAAAGCCTACATGGACTGTATGTGTTAGCGTGACGAGCAGCAGCGCTAATTGCATATTTATGCTGCTCACCGTGCTTACACGAATACAAGCGAGGTTTTATGGCTGGCAATGGCTTCACTGGTCAGGAATCTGTACATAGACGCATGGGCACAGAAAGAAGATCCTTTCAAGTTTGCTTATGAGCAAACTTCATGGCAAGATTGCATGGACAGCTACAATGACAAGCAGGGGTAAAAGTACTGCAATACTGGGAGGAATAACACAGCAAAGGAAGGGCTACTGCAGGCAATGAACACTGCAAAAAACTATTTAAAGAATGAAATAATGGAGGGGGGTTAAAGGGGAAGGACAAATGCAATGCAAAATACATTGGGCAGGGAAAGTGTCCTGATGAAAATGGGCAGAGACATGAATGATAGGAGTGAATAAAGAGGAAGAGGGCATAGAAAGTATGTCAACAGCCCCGAAATAGGATATGTTGATATATATATGCACTTCCAGCACAAGTCAGTTGCATAATATTAAGCACATATTTAGATAGCACATTACATAATGCTGCTTGCACCTCCTAAGCAAGTATATAATGATATAAACACATTAATCATAGTATATATGTGACGGTCACAAAATGTTACATGTCAATGGAGGTGAATGGTTGTGATATAACATCACTGATATGCTCGCTGGACAGGACATCTAGCAAGGGCAGCATACACATTAGGGATATGTGTATACTCTGAAGATCTGCAAAATGACTTGCATGAATATGACTGACATGTCACCATAACTTTCAACTAGTTAGGGACACATAGCAACAGACTCCTGGATAAATGTAGACAGAAAAAGGCACAATCTTGGACACTTTTACAATATTACCACAATTAATCTGTGGCATTGACAGAATATGTGAGTGCAATTTATTATACATGTTCATCAGGAACGGATGTCTACAACTGTAATGATTGTCAGTATTCTGTAAGTGGAATTCACTACCCCTTCCCCAAAGATGACCAGTTTTTTGATGGTTTAAGTGGGACATTGTTAAATTTGGATTTGAAATCAGGGCCAGCCATGGCCATTTGATAGGTTTGCATGACATATAAGCCACAATCACCACCTGCAAATAACAAACCAGTTTCATTAATTCTGTCATTGAGCTGTGAACTTACTGGATGCAGTACAGAAAGACATATCACAAGCATCTAGTAAAACAACTGGAAGGGAAGTCTACACTATTAAACTCTAATGCCCGTATATCCAAAAGAATAGCTGTCCCGGTCCCCTTCAATAAACACATCACATCGAATGGCATTTGATGACCTTTATTAAACTTCCATAACATAACTTTGATATTATAGTTGATTCTAAACACAGCATAAACATCCTTGTAATGTTAATCAGGGCAGTGTACCTACTCACCCTCCTCCAGTAAGCACTGTCCATACTTCTAATCGCTTACTTTACTTATGAAGCAGCGTCCAAGACTCACTTCATATCCCATTTATTGAATTACCATCCAGCTTACTTTACTTATGAAGCAGCGCCCCATCTCACTTCATACACCATTCATTGAATTACCTTCCAACAAATAAGCAGCATCCTTACCTCAGCTTGCTTATCTATTCAGCAAATTTCTTCCAGCTGCTCATTTTTCTTTCTCCAAATCCCTGAAACGAACATCCAGACACCAAAATGTGATTACTTACCCAGCTACACTTGTCTAAACCCTTTAAGCTCCTCCCCACCCTTATCTCATTTCCAACCAGTCATCCTTTCCTCCATTTAACCCTTTCACCTCCCCAACTCACTTAACTCCCAGTAATATTTCAATCTAAAAGTGAACAGGAGCCCAACAATAGCCAGCAGAAAAAGATGTTAATCCCAAAAAACACTTTCTTTTAACGTAAAGTCAATTTAATAAAAATTTTTCTCACGTTTCCGTCACTTTGAGTAAAGTAACTTCTTCAGACACACAGACAAACAGCAGTTACACAGTTTCTACAGCATTTAAACCATGTAGCATGAAGTCATGTGACTAATAGCAGCAATGAATTAAAGGTGCAAAGCATAATAATTCAAACACTATTAAAGTAAGTCTTAAAAAGTACATACTACCTCAAATAAAAAGTGTGTATGCAATCAGTATACAATATACAAGGATTATGTTAATGTCATTAGTAAAAAGTTAAAAATACACTATAGTGTAAGATTTATTAATTTAAGCAAACATGAAATATTACAATTCTCATTCAAGCCAGGCAAGCAAAAAGCATTAAGTGCTAACTGCCATTCTAGTTCTCATACCTCTAATAGTACTGGATATGGGCCACCTCTAATGTCAGGAAGTACCTGATCAATAGCTTGGAACATGAAACTATGTCCACCATTTAATGAAACATGTTTTGCTAAAGCATTTTCTGTTTTATTTTTGCTAATCGCATAAGAGTGTTCGTAAATTCTCTCACAAAGCTTCCTGTCCGTTTTCCCTATATAGAAAGCTGGACATAAGGTACAGGAAGCTAAGTAAACAACACTCTTGGACTCACAATTCAACTTATGGTTGATGTATAATTTACATGCATTCAATACTCTAAAAGAATTACCTGTTTTTATGTATTTACACATCCTACATACTTCACACATAAAGGTTCCAGTAAGTCTAGAAGTAGGTTTAGTGCTTTTAATTTCAAAAAAAACTTTTTAAATTAGTACCTCTTCTATAAACAATACTGGGTGACTAGCCAATTCTGTCAACTAGGGAAGAGTCCTTATAAAGGAAACTCCAATTTTTGTAGAGAATTAATCTAAGTTGGTCACTGTCTTTACTAAAGGTGGTTAGCACTTAATGCTTACACGATAGTGTATTTTTAACTTTTTACTAATGACATTAACATAATCCTTGTATATTGTATACTGATTGCATACACACTTTTTATTTGAGTTAGTATGTACTTTTTAAGACTTACTTTAATAGTGTTTGAATTATTATGCTTTGCACCTTTAATTCATTGCTGCTATTAGTCACATGACTTCGTGCTACATGGTTTAAATGCTGTAGAAACTGTGTAACTGCTGTTTGTCTGTGTGTCTGAAGAAGTTACTTTACTTAAAGTGACGAAAACATGAGAAAAAATTTTATTAAATTGACTTTACGTTAAAAGAAAGCGTTTTTTGGGATTAACATCTTTTTCTGCTGGCTACTGTTGGGCTCCTGTTCTGTTTTGGACTGTTTGTTTCTTCCGCCCAGTTTATTTGTTTGTTCTGCAATATTTCAATCTAACCCCACTTGAAGATGTCCCGGGCCAACTTGGTTTGCTGCCAAACCTCATTTATTTATGGCCTACCAGATGTGTGAGAGCTCACTGTGCCACATGTGACACACTTGACTAAAACATCCCTGGCTGACATAGGTGTCAGCCATATGGATAAGAACACATGCAAACATCACACTATTATGAGTGGATTCCATACACATAAAGCTGTATATTGCATGCATCTGCCACATGTAGTAGCAATGGATATTATCTGAAGCCTCCACAACTGATGTGTGAGTTAAGAAGTGATCCATTATGATGAATGGTACAGCAGTATGTGAGACAGATGGCAATGCATCAGCTGCGCCCACGTGTACAGAAAGTACAACAGTGCAAAGTCAAGTGTCAATGATCGAGGAAGCTGCCACTGTGATATTGTACACATAGCAAAGAATACAGACAGCAACCCTTATAAGTACATGTCAAACCTCAAGACATGTGCCACATGATCACTGTCCCCAGACATTGCCAGTGAAAATAATATACTGCCATTAAATACTGACATATATCCATGTGTTCATGCAAACTATCAAGTAATAATACTGATGTGATGTTGTGGCATGTCCATGATGCAGTGCAGTCACACTATAGCTATACCGAGGCTACAATTGTACTTCTTAGGTTCATAGGTTCATAGGAGAGTGCTAGGCTAAAGGTCCAAGAGGCCATACTGGCCTCAACAGATTTAACAAAAGTTTAACAACTGTCAATAAGTAACCTCAAAAATACTGAAACCCTTGGCAATTAACTGCTCAACAGTAAACAAAAAGGTAAAAACAGCATACAAATATACTGAAGCAGAAACACAGCTGTGAAATAACATCACATCAGAAGACTCTCTTAAAAACAAAGAAATATTTAATCACAGGATAAGTGCTTTCACAATAAAATTGTTTCTTCAGATCACACATCACAAAAAGCACAATTAATATATATACTATCTTACATCACTCCAACAACCAGTGACTATACAAGCATTTCCTATCTCTAGGCAACTAATTAATTAGCAATTAAGTTAAACTCTACCATTCTCCAAGATGCTTAATAATCACATCACATAGGCACATAATGAATATATGCAGAAATCACATATATAAAATATACACATATGTAAAACGAATGTAAAAAAGCATGTAAAAATATGTAAAGCAATTATTTCTTTAACCTATACACTTTGAGGACTGGTTTAACTGAAATGTAATCATTAAGACCTAAACCCTGATGTGTTCTTAGTTTCGAGATCCAGTGCAATTCTATTTGCTCTGTTCTGGTGACTATATCACCCTGCCTAACACCCTCATGAAAAATATCAAGAACCATAAACCTAAAATCATGTCCATTACCTTTACTATTCATATGCTTGGCAATAGCATTATAATTCAGACCCTTACATGCACAGTACAAATGATCCCTTATCTGCTCTCACCCTGTTCGTCTTGCCCACATAAAAAGTGTTGCAAGACAAACAGCTGGCTAGGTAGACTAAGTCCTTAGTATTACAATCAGCAGAGACTGCAGTATGATATACTTGCTCACTGAAATGAGTAAAAACGTTAGTCTCTTCAACATTTATACAATATGTTCTAAGTAGAAGCCACACCGCTTATAAAACAGCAACATGTATTCACCAAAAGATTGAGCACTTTCATCTGGTTGTAACAAAAGACTTCCTCAGAATCTAAGTGTACATCAGTGAAACAACATTTAAATTCTGTTCAAACATAGTCACCTGACCCATTTACTGATTTCCCTCCTAAACAATACGTCAAATTTTAAAGCAATACTAACAAAATAAACAAATACATCAGACAAAAAAATGAGAAAATAAAAAAGCCAAGTTGTTTAAAATCAAAATCTAAACAACATAAGACCTAAGTTTAAGTATACTATTAATGCTTAAATAATCATTCAGCCCAGGAGGGCTGAGGGTCCGTAATCTAATTTGCCACCTCAGTTCCTTGGCCTCTAACAAATCTTGCCAAGTGCCCCACCCCCCCCGGGATTTTTTCAATCATGTCAATACCAAAAAACATGAACTGATGCCCAGTATATTGAATCACATTTTTGGCCAAGGCATTGGTCATTTTAAGATGTCTAATATCTAACATATGTTCATAAATCCGGTCTTTAAACCATCTTTGGTTCTTGCCTACATAGAAACTGGTACACTGGCTGCATATAGCCACATAAACAATATAAAACCTTTAAATGTGGAGTGTGCTCCCACACTCTCTTTCATTAGGGAGGGAGACACATTTTTGGTCAATGGTAAACCTCTTAACCCCTCTTTTTATTGTTATTCTAACACCAGGGGAATTGTTTATGTGGCTATATGCACTGAACTGAATCAAGGTAACATGTTTGTAACAACCATCACCAAATTCATGTCAATATGCAGAAACCATGAGATGACCTTTACATACATCGGCCTAATAGATATGCACACATAAGAGGGATGAGAGTGAAGGGATGAATACAAGGAGAGAGGGACATACACATAGCAATGTTTATTGTAATGGAACATTCACAGACATGTTTTTGGTCTGTCCTTATTTCTTATTATTAACTTGCCATGCTCTGCCATGCTCTGCAGCATGACGTGACTGACATGGGGTAAAAAAGAGGTAGGACAGAGGCAGCAGAACAAGGTTGGATGAATACATAATAGTTGTGGGATGGATGTCACTTTAAACACTTTTTTGGGCATTATCCAATATATCTCCATGATAACTCATAATTGTGGCAAACTTTAAGATGTGGATGATTCAGTATATCATAGACATATAACATCACACAAAGAAATGATGTGAGATGCATCTGGAATCGAACCCTTCATGTTTTGTGAAAAAAAAGAAAAAAAAACTTCAGTCAAGTGATTTATGTTAACACTCCACATAAGAAGTTGTGTTTTGGTACATTCAGCAGTCTAAAAAACTGTCAGAGTAACTGTTTCAAAGTAGCTCCTTCACTCTGCTTTAACTCTGTGTTCCTCTGATGCAGTGAGTTTAAGTAGCATTGTATGGAGATAACTGGACTAGTGAGGCCGATGGTAAAACTCACCAGGTTTTGCCACAGGACTTATAGAGCCATTCACTGCTGCTTGGCATTGTTGTGGAATGACAAAGTCTGTGCAAATGTAGGAGACAAAAAGTGGAGGCTTTTTTATGGGCCATTTCGGGCTTTGTGTGTGGTGTGTGATTTTAATTTTTGACCAGATTAAAGGAATGAAAATGGGGTGATAAAAACGTGCTGAAATGGGAGGGGGGTGTGAGCAGAGGGAAGTACAAAGGTGAAGCAATAAAGGAATTTGTAGGAAGGAATTGGGAAAGAACTATAGATATCCACTTCTTCAACACCGTAATGTGAACATGTAAGAAAATTGGATAAACTTGGACTGTCACCACAACACAGATGGTTGAAAACAATGCAATAATGTTGTACAGCAGATCAGAACAAATCAAGTGTGTCAAGAAGACACACATACACACACACACACACACACACATATATATATATATATATATATATATATATATATATATATATATATATATATTTAGTGGAGAGCTGTGTATTGGACAACATTTTTTTTTTTATTTCAAAAAGAGACAAATGTTGGGGAAGGGACACAGGAAGGTGAAGATCAGGTGGCTAGGGTAGGGAAAGGAACAGGTGCAGAAAAACAAGGCAAACAAGACCTGCACATGGATGGTGATGGACACAAAAGGGTGGGGGACACCACAATTGTGGATAGGTAGGGGACATTAGAGACACGTGCCTGTCAAGTATGAGAAAAGTAAAAATCTAGTCCTCACCCTCAGAGCTGTCATTACTGTCCCCTTCCTTAGTGCCCTGTGAGACTGCTTGATGTGTAAACCTCTTTTCTAATTTAATGAGCAACTTCTCTAGGTGACTGATGTGGGCACCAAGGCCAGTTTCCCCTGATGTCACACACCATCCCTGGCAGTTCCTGGTGGTGATGTAATCACCACCTCCTCCAATACTCCCAGATTGTACCAATGCACCAGCAGCCAGGGCAATGCTACTGGATGTAGATGGTCCAGGTAGTGAAGGGTCTGCAGAGGCAGTACTGCCAGGTTGCATCCCAGAGGTACTGGATATTAGTGCAGCACCTGGTGGAGAGTTTGCAGGCTGAGCCACAGTGGTTGGCCTATCTCCCTGTGTTGAAAATCATTTAGTTTGTTGGCAGAAAGGTATGGGATCAGAATGGTGTGTTTCATTTAAAAGCTCATTGCAGTTATTTCCATACTTTGCAAGTGTATCCTCACAGACACACCCACTGCAGTGAAGGGTGTTTAAACTGCTGTTGTGTTTTCCTTCACTCACACTTATTATGCACAGTTGCAAACCATTAGCACCTATCAATAGTGTAGAGCCTACTCTATGTTTACATCTGATACAAGAAGTCAAAGGTTTGGTATTCAGGAGTTCTAATGAGTTAAAACCTCATTTGCATCTTAGTCATGCTCAGTGGGCTGATTCTACACTATAAAATGTGACTGTGTAGCTAGAAAATGTGAAGGTGAGGGAAATTGTGTACTTGGACAAAACAGAAGATTGGTATTCCTTTGAAGCTGAATTCACTGCAGTAAAAGCTTAATTTTGATAGGATATACTTGTATTATTCAATGATATTTTTGATTTTGTAAAATATTAAACAATGCATTTATATATCTAGTAGAAGATGAAACTTTTATCTGTATGCACTTTTTATACTTCACTGCTGACAGAGGCAGTTTTAGCAGGCATTCACATTTGTGAGACAGGTATGTTATACTTTAAGTACAACTATGTTCTTAACATTTGCTTTTGAAATTTCATATGATATTGAAGAGAAATGTAATGTACATGTTGCTGACACGTGTTATGCTTCTCAGATGGCCCAGGGCAGCTTCCACATGAGTAGTGGGCACAGAGAAGATTGACTGTCATTCATAAATTGACTTCTTTACTGTTTAGCAATGATAATTGTTATCCAGTAATCAATTACATAACTTTTCAGTCTTCATTATATGCATGTTGACAGAATGTATGCTTCTACAAACCCTTACATTTTTTTTTGGACTGTGTAGTGGAGCCACCTACCATTCTGATGTCCAAAATGAGAATTGCGTCTCAAGTGCTTTTCTGTTGAAAATGTGTAGAAAGCCTGAAAATTCCGTTGAAAACATATACATTATGAATGTGACATTCCTTGGTTTGTACAAGACTTTATGTTTGTGGGAGGGGAGGGGGGACCCACCCGACATTCTGCTGTACCAAATGAGAATGATGTTTCCAGTGTTTTATGTTACAAAGGATACATAGACTGATTATGTTTATGAACAAATACATTACTTCTGTGCTATTAATGTCTTTATCCTTCTCTGTTTTATGCCACATAGGATTGTGGCACCCAAGCCTACAAATCCACAAAATCCCCCTTTCTGTGATGGTGAGAATGAGGTCATCATCCAGTTTCTGAGGTGGCATAGAGTCTTCCTGATTCAGAGAGGTTGGGGGCTATATGTCTGACAGAAAGGAGAATTAGAACCAGTTAGTCACTGATATAAACATAGTTGGTAGTTGGGGCCACAATTATGATCAGGAGCAACATTGGGCCACTGATATGATTTCATCAGCATGCAGGAGGGCGGATGCAGTTGGCCAAGAACACCACTGACAGCAAATGAAGAGTTCCTGTCCACTGTGAGAGATCTCAACAGCTCAAGGGAGCCTGTGTACCACATGCTTAATGTTGGTTCTGATGTGTCTGGAAGGCCAAGTGCATCCCAGGAGCAGACTGCGGGTAAGATAACATATGGCAACATTATATTGGCTTATAGACTAAAATATAATTTGGCTGCTGCTACTTGTAATACATATTTTTTTTCTATCTGTACCTATTGATAAGGCATACAGTTATAGAAAAGAGCTGTTCCATAGACATGGTTGTGGGTGAATTGTTCGGACAAGTTTCAATTACAGCTATTTCCTACAGGGCATATAGGTAATCATGTATTCACTGTCCCTGTGTTATTCACATTGTGATGATTAATTGCTGTCCTTTCATTCTTTCATTTCTTCCAGGCCCATCCTTCCTGCAAAGCATTAAGACATCTGCACATGGTAAGCAAATGTTTTGTTTTTGTTCTTGCTAAGCATTATATAGATATATATTATCTGTATGTGTGAGAAGGGGGTAATGAATGGTTGTATTGTTGTAGCATCTGCAGTTGTTCAAACAGTTACTTTTTGTTCAGGTTACTATTTATGGGAGATGTAATTTTGGTCCTGGGTTTGTTGCTTTTTATCACAGGGGTGATCCTGACAGTGGAACTGTAGGACTCTTACAACCTGATGTTGGAGCATTGATAAGCTCTGCTGATGGTAGCCAAACAGAGGCAGAGTTGGGGGTGCAGAGGCTAAATCTGACACTGAGGTTGTGACTCACACATCCTCTGGATTACTTACAGGAATAGTAAGAACGCCTATGCAGACCCATTCTACTGAGCTCTCAGGTAGTGGACAGGTTGAAGGTGACAAAGTTGATCAGTAGAGTGTGGTTACTATGCTTTCTGTGATAGTTAACTCTGGCCATAGACAAAGTGTGGATGAAGTGTCACGCAGGATGGTTGGTAGAAGTGATCAGATGAGGCCTGTTGTCTGCTCTCCACCTGATGCTGGTGTGTCAATATGTGCCACTCAGTGTATGTTTAGGTCCATCATAGAAGCATAATCATATTCCATTAGGGCACTGAGGGCATGCTTAGGGTTCTAGATGTGACACAAGTTGACTTGTATAATTGTCTCCAATGTGTGGCCGATTCAATGAATCAGATGAGTGTCATATTGCAACAGGCAATGTCTGTTCTGGAGCATCTGCTTGGAGGGTGACATCATCCCCATGGCCGTGGGACCACAGCATCATCTAGTGTTAGGCAATGTGGCTGTGCCTGCTCCTTGCTCTTGTTGTGGCACTACTTCCACTGCTCCATCAATGGTTGAGGTGTCCACACCCAGATGAGGTAGGCCATGGGTAGTGGACCTGGGCATAGTTATGAGGAGAGCTCATCCAGCAGACATTGCTCACATTCAAGTAGCACCACCACATCTGACCATGAGCATGGACATGGCAGTGCAACAGTCTGGGGCAACGAAGATGAACTGATACCTCATGCATAACTCACAGCTGTCCAAAATGCCACGATGTAGTGCTAGAACATAGCTTGGTTGTATCATGCACACACTCACAAATACATTTTACATCTAGTGCCCATACAAACACCTGCACATGCCAGCTACATGAGGCATTAATGAGGCTTCAGGTCATTCTGTGTCAGTGGCTATTTCATATTATCTGCATTTCTGCCTGTCTGTGTTTCTTACTCACACACACTTACTACTTTGGTATCAGTCTTGGCCTCTTCCCTCCACCCAACCTCCACCTTGTGCAAATGATTTTTACTGTGCCATCACTTTGTTTCCATCTTTTTGATTCAGGGTTATGTATGTATATTGTCTGATGCACAGGGTGGATAAGTAAATGACTACTTAGGATATGTATAGTTGATGTTATTTGTAATTTTTTTTCAGATTTCTTACAGCATTTAATTGCTGTGATTCCTACCTTGAAATTATTAATATGGCAATCATGCTTATTGCTCCATTTGTGAGAATGTAGTGATAAGTAGAGTCTGAACTGATTTTTCTGTACTGGGTATTTTAGATGTATGAGTCATGTTAGCTGATAAACTGCATAAATATGTATTACTTAGGTCAGTCATGTCACATATTGCTGGACAACTCAACCACATTCTACTTAGGTGCATTTTCAAGTAACAGTATAGAGGTATCTGCCATTCATTCATGTTCTTATGCATTTATTTTTCTTTTACAGGTTCAGCACATACCTTGATAGTTCTGCAGTTACAAATGTTGTCATTTGGGGCTGACTCTTACAGATGCTAGAAGTACACAGCCATTACATGGGTAGGTAAAGGTTGTAAACATTGCCTGGCATCAGTTTTACTGTATTTATCTGCACAGGACGAAAGTTGTACCCCTTAGGTGGTAGGAATGTGTCCTAGCCATTGCCTCTTGGCTAGGGTGAGGGTATATTGTGTACACTTACATCTACTTACATCCATAGTAGCTGGAGGTTCCCCCTCTGATTCCTCACCTGTGTGTAGATGTGATGACCTTGCCAGTGTTGGCGTAAAGTTTGCCCCTAGTCCTCAGTGTTACTGTTGCAGCTGTTTTTGCAGGATGATATTGTGCAGGATATCACAGACTGTGATAATGTGGCACAAGTACTGGGGTTGTACTATAGAGCACCCTACTGAAGTATGTAGGTACTGATACCATGACTTCAGTAGCCCAAACATATGCTGTGTGATATTTCTTGTTTGAGTGTGTGTCTCATTGCAGCATTCCTCTGTGGCTGTGTGCATTTCTGATGGGTATCATCATTCATGGTTCAAGTGCTGCTTCCCTAAATAAATAGTCTTGTGAGATATCCCCTCTGGAAAGCCTCTGCTAGGACTGTGAGTTGTGCCACATATGGTCCTTTTAGTAACTGCTGGGATTGCCCACACACATATTCAGGATGATTCTCTTAGCAGTACACATGACCTCGCTGTTAATGGAGTGGACCCTTATTCTGTTTATGTAGACCCTTCCCTGTTCCCCGTGCGGTACTTTTGTCTCAATGTATGCGCAGTTATGGCACCCAAGACTTCAAGAAAATCTTCTACAGAGTAGAAATCCTGCATAATTTTAGCTCTGTCTCAGGTATGGATGAAAAATATATAGTCACTGGCATGCTGTAGCATAGCATTCAGGCATTGGTGTAGGATCCTGGATACTGATGCCTGTGACACCCCCGGCATGTCCCCTTGTGGAAATCTGAAAGGTTGAAACAAAGTAAATTTGAAAGAACAAACTAAAAACATTGTAATGGCACAGTGGAAACAGTCACAGACTGGTTTTACTATTGGGCTTAGTCTGTGACTGTTTCCACTGTGCCATTACAGAGTTTTTGGAATCTGAAATGTTCCTTTAGCTAATATTGTAAGAGCTAGACATACCTTTGTCTCCACAGGTATTCACTCTCAGTTTGCCCCTGCTCTCAGGTGAAGATGACAGAGATTGCTGAGTTCCTGAAGTGCGTCTCTATCCACCCTGTAGTGCTGTGCTATTTCAACCTCATGCAGACCATGAAAAGTTAAACAGGGTCTTAATTCCCTTCTCCTCCTTGCCCATGGTTTATCATTATCAGCAACAGCATAGACTTAAGCCTGTTGCACATGCACATGCAGAAGAACAGCAGCAGCCGCTAACATTCCTTCCCTCCGGTGCAGCTTCCATGGCTGTATTCTAATAGGTTTTGGAATATAAGGCAAAAGGCAACACTAAGTTTACATGGTTACTTTATAGCTTGCTGAATAGCTCCATCATCTTGGACTGGTTAATTAGCATACAGTCAACTGCTTGTGCAGTAATTAGAATGCCACAATATTTACCATAATTACTCGGCTCTACACATCATGTACAGCTGCTTATTAAACACAAGTTAGTGTGCTATTGTGTGTGCATCACACTCCTATGCACACATGGTTTTAGCAAGCCATGTCGGGTTTATTGAATCCTCCCCATAATGTGCAGACCATTTGATGAAACACATTTGCAGGACCATAGTTTACCAAAAAGGAGCATAGCTTAAATCCTTTAACTGTTGTATTGGCATTAGTTTTCCTTATCGGATCAGAACATATATTCTTGTGACCAATATCAGTTACTTCTGATTAGCAGTGATCCCCGATGCAGAAAGGAGACTCTGTATCAGTCCATCATGAACAGTTAATCAGTCTGACATGATACATGGTACAGTAGGGCAACACAATAAACCCGACTGGGTCTCAAGCTACTGCTCCTATAGTGTGGTATATAGCTGACATTAAGTTGGGAGCTGTCCCTCCAGGAGACACTCTGCACACAGCTGGCTCTTTCATGCTCTATGAAAAGTCTACTTACCATGCACATTAAAGCTTGGTATTAGTTGTGGCTTTACGGGGCAGTAGAGGCAAGATTCTGGTCCTGATGTATGTGCATCAAGTGGGCAACACTGATCAGTTCATAGATAGGAAGGCAGCCCTGTGTATTAACAACAACACACAACTATTTTGGAAACCAGGAATTAGAACTGTTATATTAAATAATATTTTTGTGTGTGTTTGGGGGGGGGTCAATGGTCATGGGATGAAGGTTGTTGGAGGTTTCATCACACAGAATATAAATGTTTGATTTGAGCTCCATTCTTTCAAATAAAATGGGGTGTTTAATCAGGAGTCAGTTAAATGTGCTGCAGACAGTAATGCTGATCATGGATCACTGAATGTAAAGATGCTAATGCTTAATCAATCCCATTCTGTGGATGATGTTTCATGGCTTTTTCTTGTAATAAGATTGAAACAACTATTGTGGATAAACATAAAGGTGTTTAAATGTCTCTATTATAATAATTTCAGACAATGCAATGAAATGCAAGACAGATGCATTGTACACAAAAGTTAAAAATGACAAACGATAGAAAAAAAAAAAAAAAACCAAAGCAGTCACAAAAAGCAAATGAAAACTTAATTTATGAAATGTTTTTCTTACTGATCATCTGTGGTATCATAAGGAGTAAATATATGCAGGAATAAATGACTATATGTGTGATTAAATGAATCCTTTATTTACAAAGTAACGGAAGCAATGCATTTTATGATTGGTTTTAATGTGCAGCGTTCAAAATGTTGTATGCAATGTTGATTACTGAACTGTTAGAAGAAATTGCAAAATTATGGGTTTTGGTGTCCTTTAAATCAGTCATCTATTTGTCTGGAAATTCTGATCATTATAGAGGGGTTTTACTTATAATGATAAGCACAGCATTAACATTTCATTTACCTTGCTTATTTACATTTTATTTTCCTTTGCATGTAAAATGCAGTGCATCTTATAGCTTTTAGCTGAAATGCTTAGAGTAGAAGGATTTCAATTAGGCATAAAGAAATTTATGCAGACATTGCAACCTTTTATTCTGTACAGCAGATGTTAAATGCTATTAATTTGAGTTTAGACAGTCATTAAATGGAAACAACCATTAGTTGCTTCTGACTGCAAAGATAATTATATGCTGTTCATTAACAGCCCTTAGTTGTCAACAGTCATTTCATTTAGGAATAGACTGTCAATAGTGTAGTCAATATTATAAACTGGTTTAGTGTTATGCATTTTTATTATTTTCAGTGCTGGTAGCTGCCAGTTGCTGCTGATAAAACAAATATGATGTTATTCTTGCTTAAAGGAATTTTGAACTTTTTCATAGTTTTTCTTTTTCAGTTTCAGTGCTATTTTTCTGATGACTCTGACCATACCTATCATGTATACAGATTTTCACAGAATGTACAGTTTTTTTCCTCATATTTTTAGTGTGTTTTTCATAAGATTGTGCATTTCTGGCAAATTAGTAGCAAGTTATTAAAGACTGAAGTTAAAAAATAGTCAGCCATTTGACTTTCAGACTTCATACCCTTTAGAAAATTCATGCAAATGCAAAACCTGTTATTCTAGCACCTTTTTAAGTTTGTAAGAGCAATATGCATGGTATCATAAGGAGTAAATATATGCAGACATGTTTTAAACTTGCTTAGTAAGACGAATTGTTGCTACCGTTATGGCTCGAACAAAGCAGACCGCTAGGAAGTCTACCGGTGGAAAGGCTCCTCATAAACAGTGGGAAGTTGGCATAATGGTTAAGCTGTTTACCTTACAGACACAAGATGTAGGGTTTGATTCTCATCTGGGTTAATCGGCTAGGATTAAAATGGCCCACAAAGGCAGTTAGCCTAGTACTAAACTTTGAAACATTTAGAAATTGTCCCTATTTTTTGGCTTTGGCTCACTTTTATTTATAGCTTTGTCCAGATTTCTTGATATAAGAGGTTGAGAGGTATACACTGAGCTAATCATAAATTTCTTTCACTTGAATTGGCAATGCAGATTAGCAGCGCCTCAGTTTACATTCTATGTCTAAAGGTGCATGTACGTGTAATGCAAGTAATTATGAAGCACAGGGTGATGGGTTTGGCTTACAGGAGATGCTTCAATAAAACACCTTGAATAAGACCCATCTTAGATGCCATCTTGATTTTCAGACATGAGTGCCCTCTGGTAACATGCTGCAAAAATAGTCATGAACTTTATTCATACCTACTAATATTAATCTGTAAGTGCTCATAAACTGTCACTGGGTAATTCTCAAGGCTGTGAATTAAGAAGCATGATCTTACTTGTTACTGTGGATGCCAAAGTATGCAGTAGTGAAATGCTGATCCTTTCAATTCAGTCCAGTGATGGCTTCAACCATTGGATTATTCTCCTGAACCCTGTTGCTTCTGGTAATAATTATAATCCAAATGATGAATCTAGAAGTCTCCAAAAAATCATATTATTTTAACATTCTAATAGAAACTAACTATCTGGTATTTAAATTATCAAGGTCAGTCTAATAGAGTGTCATCCTTTTATTAGAGAGTCACACCTATGTGATGGTTTTCTGGTCATGAAACAGATGTACAACAAGCAATTCTTCAGGAAGTACAAGGGGCAATAACCTTAGGTTTAAAGTGCTGGGGGGCAGCAAGCAGATACCAATCTCCAGTGCATTACTAATATTTCTGAATGCTGGTATTGCATTCATTTGCAGTCAGAACTGAAGTGCTTTAGCATAAACTCTTAGTACAAATGTAACTTAAATTTGAGGGGGTGCCAGAGTGGGGGACAGCACTTGGCGTTAAAATATCTTGCTACATCTCTGACATGAATGAAGCAGCACTAAAATAATTAGGATACATAAAATAAGGTGAAGATAATCTGAAAATACTAAGGGGAACAGAAAGGTGGTGGAGCAAATGTAGGGATGAAAAATTAAAAAAAATCTGGAGGAGAAGTGGAATTGCTCAAAAGGAGCATTTGGCTTGCAGACTAAAGGATGGTGAGGAAAGTCATAAAGCAATGAGCAACCTAATACTGAAATTTACAATAGCAGAGGCCCAATGGTAGAATAATGTGGCACTCAGTGAGACCAGGAAATATATCACAAAGAGGGATACAGGGTAAAGTAACATAGAATGACAGGGCAAAAGGAGAGAGGCTGGCACCTTGGAAGAAATGGAAGAGGTTAAGGAGGCAAAGGACCAAACAGATTAATAAAGTATAAAACAAAAGTGAGGTAAGGTCAAAGAAGAAAGAATGGGAAATAATTGGGAAAGGAAGAGAGGAAGAGATTTCTAGGATATGGCAGAAGACAATTCAAGCTGTGAGGCAAATGTAGAAGGTACACAAAGTGGGAGATTGAAGCCTAGAAATACTGCATAGATGGTATCTGATTCCCATAAGATTGGTAATAACAGGTAATGGAGGTATCTGACTGGTAACAGCAGGTAATGGAGGTGTCAGGAGGAAAGGTCAGGAATGACGCACATGTTCTGGGACTGTGGATGGGCACAAGAAGTCTGAAAGCAGGCACACAATATTCGGGGAGACATATTTCAAAAGGAAACAAAGCATTTGGAATTCTGTATGTGTGGAGTAAGGAAGGAGAACAGCATCTGGAAAGAAAGAGAAATAAATATTCTCGGACTACTGAGTATTGCAGTTAAAACCATCATCACTCAAAGCTAGTAGGGACGATTCCTGAACATGTGGAAAAAATGGCAAAAGCTGAAAATGAGGAAAGGAGGGAATGGAAAATGAGAAAGCAATGGAAATAGGTATTAGAATACTACAGGAGTGAAAGTCATATTAGAAGGTAAGCAACGGTGAAGCCAAATAGAAATTGGTGGAGGGGATTGGGTGGGAAATGAAGCAGCCAACTGCTGATGATGTATGGTGTACCTTTCATAAGGATTACACATGAATGTAATACACAGTATGGAAGTAACATGAATTATGGAGTGAGGTACTCTGGGGTTACACAAAATCAGGCTGGTATAGGGGATTTGGGACAGAGACAGTTAAAGATAAAACAGTGGTAGGCTATCTGTATCATAGCATCTTGAGACTGACTTTCACAGATATTGGAGAAAGGGGCTTCTCAGATTACATGAATGATGATGCCTGTGAAAAAAATAACTCAGGAAAAATTATAGAAAGATAAAAATGTGTAAGCTGTTTCACTTCAAATATAAGACATGCGTTAACACAGTCTGCATTAGTTTCCTCACAAATGTCCATTATGCCACTAAAGATATTCTGTAAATATCGCATAAATGCACTGGACATTTTTGGAGAACTTGAAAACTGTGCTGCTTAGTAAAACTGCAGTTTTAACTGATACCAGACAATTTCATTTTTGAATGAATCATTTTCTTGACTAAGGCATGACTGGTAGCTACAAAGACTACACCCTCATTTCAGTATTCTCTGCCTAATATTGGCAGCAACAAATAAAGATAAAACAGGAGAACAGTGGGACAACCCTTGTTTCAGTATTGAAAGCCTAATATTGGTACCAACCTAAATGAGTAAAACAGGAAGAGAGCAGAGCCCCAGTTTCAGTATTATACATCTAGCACTGGTTACAAGCCAGTTAACTACAGCAGGAAGACAGCAGGACATGCCAGCTTCAGTATCCTATGCCTACCATTGTTACTAACCCAACAGAAAGATGGTAGGGCATCCCAGTTTCAGTATTATATGCCTAAGACTGGTGCCAGCACAGATAAGTACAACAGGAAGACCACAAGGTACCCGTTTCATGTGTATCACTGGCTCCAGGCTAGATAAATGCAATAGGAATATATCAGGGTACCCTTGTTTCAGATTTATATGTCTAGCACTGGTGTCAAGCTAAATAAGTACAAAAAGAAGAGAGCAACTGTTTGGTGCACTTTCAAAATCACAAATTAAATATGTTGAAAGATAAGAGAGCATAGTGACAAAGAAAGGAAATACTGTCAGCAAAAAGGTTACTGAAAACATCCTGCTGGTATAAATAAATTGTTGAAGAAATGGCTTGGACATTGCTGTACTGCTACATGTGCATAAATATGCCAGCATGCATCCAAATCTTAATGGTCCTGAAAACAGAAGTAAACCATTAATGGAAAAGCAATTGCACTAAATCTATGGTATCGCATAGTAGGTATTCAGCAAAGATGGAAACATAATCACCACAGAAATATTCTTCATTCAGCAGTTGCCTCCTGTGTGGTAGAAATGTCTGCAGCATGTCATAGCTTTAAATGTTAGTAAATGACTATCGTATGTTAGTCTGCAGCAAATGAAAAAGGAAAAGTTCAGCATTTGGCCAGCAGCAGAGGTGATGAACATTGCCCATTTGTAGACATGTCAGGGACCTGCAAAACAGAGAAGAATGCCTTTCATAAAGCATAATGACTGAAAAGAGAAAGACAGTCAGACAGGCAAGGATGAGCAGAAAAGAAATGTTCTCAGCCAATTGCATTATTGAGGGAGATTGCTGTCATACTATTTCTCAGTGATTTTGGTAACACAGCCAGCTTGAAAGGCAATAAGTATATCAGATACTTTTTATCAGATGATGTAGGAAAAGAGGAAAGTAACATGGCAAGTGAGCAAGACTGATAAATTGCCTGAGTTTAAAAAGCTTTCTGAGCTGAAAATTGTCAAGAAAAGGGGCAAGATGTAGAGAGAGTCTGCATGGCATAGGGCCAGTGCACAAGGAAATGCAGAGGAATTGCTGACTTTTGACTACGTGTCAGCTGAGCAGGGTTATAGAAATTATATATTACGGCTCACCAGAATGGCTAGTGGCATGTGGTGCATATGCAAATGAGCTACACACTATAAATAAGAGCAGTAACATAATTCACAGACCAATGTAGAATGTACAAGAGATGTGATCAGACCTTTCAATCTACTGTAGACACAGAGCTACTGTAACACAAAGTATGAAAGCATAGCTTGCAATTTATTTATTTATTTGATTTGTTGACCAGGATAGTCTGAATGGGCTGAACCCATTTTCAGCAGGTGCCCAGGGAGAAAAGTTCCATCACAGTCCATATATATTAACAAATGGATTTCAGACATTTCTCTGAAAAACAACAGTTACATTTCTCATGAAAAAAACAAACATAATTATGACAGGTATATACAGTAAAGTATTTACATCAACAGTTATAAGTGTATACCATTCTTTTAGCTTTAATATCTTGCAGGAAGTAAATGGAGTGATACTGCATAAGGGAAAAAAAGTTATAAAGAACCTTATTGTTCTTACAGTTCTGTAAGGAAAGTTTTGCAAGGAGTTCAAGATACGCAATGGTGTAAGTTACAAGATTTTGTAGGAAGTGAGATTTTAGTATTATATAGGCTGGTAAATAGTTGAAGGGATATAATGAAGTAAGTTATAATATTATGTAGACGTGATAGGGAGATATTAATGGTGCATACGAAATTAGTGGTAATAGCATGTGACTGAGAGAGCATGGTATACGATTAGTTTATTTAGGCTGCCCATTCCAAAGTGGTTATCTGGAAGGTTTATAACGTAGGTATACAGGGGATATGTGAGAGGGGTAGAGCAGTGGATGGGAGCAGTTAGAAAAAAAAAAAGATGGCAAGTGTTGTTAAAGAGCGGGGTGAAAAAGCATGCATTGATTCAAGTAGAGGAGGGAAAGCAGTGATAAGCAATAAGAAGCGTGTGCTTTCACTAGAAGTCGCATCCCGATAATGAACGTGAGCACGGCCAAGACTGGGAAAAGCATTGTTTGAGATGGATTTTACAGCTTGGGAGTTTGTTAGTCATTTTTACTTGTGTAGGTATGGTGTTCCAATCTTTGGAGCTATAACAGGAGCATAATGATTACCCCAATTAATTATTTGCTTTAGTAGTGCAGAGTAGAAATTTATCACTAGAATGTAGGTCCCTTGTGAGGATGTAGAGCAATAATATGTTTTTTAATGCATGACATTTTTCAGGATAATATATCAGTTTGTATGCCATAACTAGCTTAGAGTATGTTATGTTGTTAAACCTAGTCAATTTAGATGTTTTAAGGCTTGACAGTGGCGAGTTCAGTGTGCAGTGCTGGTAGCAGATTTAGCTACTTTGTTGTGACAGGAGGATATTTTGAATTTTAATGTAGAGTGTATGTTTGTAAGGATAGGTGAGGCATACAAGGGGATTGGAAGCAAATAGGATGAGGCCAAGGTTTTTCTTGGTGTGTCTGGAAGGTACTGTTTTGCCTTGCATAGGGAGCCAAGTTTCTGGTGGGTCTTTTTAATTGTTTGAAGGACATGTGATCGAATTTAAGATTGCCATCTGTAATATTTCCCAGTAATTTAGTATGTGCTATTAGCTCAATTTTATTATCTGCAGATGTAGACCAAGAAAGATAGTTTTTGATGGAGATAATGTTTTGGTGGCGAAGAACACTGTATTGGGATTCAGGAGTAGGTGTGAATTTTTCAGCCAGGTTTCAATTGAAGAGAAAGACATCTGAGTGATTTCTTTTAGTCTGGTTATTGTGGGGGCCGAATATATTAAAGATGAATCGTCTGCATATTGTATTATATTTGCTTGGTGTATGATAGTGTGACACTTGTTTAGAAAAATATTAAAGAGAAGGGATCCTAGTATAGCACCTACTGAGGCATCTATGGTAAATGGAAGTCATGAAGAGAGGTCCTGTAGCCATCTGACTGTTTGTTACCTTCCAGACAGATAACTGAGGAACCATTTAAGTCAGAACTGAGAGAGAACTATGGAGAATAGGTCAGTCAGTAAATGCTGGTGTGATACAGTGTCAACAGTTTTGTATAAGTCCAGGAACATAGTGGACACTACGTTACCATTGTTCCTATGCAGTTTATAGAGCTGGTGAAGTGAAGGAGGGTGGTGGTTGTGTTGTGGTGGGGTCTGAAAACATACTGTGTTTCTGAGTGCAGATTATTAGAATTTAGGTTATGCAGAAGCTAAGTATGAATACATGTTTCAAGTATTCTTGACAGGGCAAGAAAATTGCAATGGGCCTGTATTTAGTAAAATCTGTAAATGTGCTACCTTTATGTAAATATATAATAAAGGATTTTTTCCAGATGGAAGGAACATATTTTCCCTGATGCACATCACAGTGGTGCAGCGGTTAAAATTGTCACCTCACAGTATGAGATTCTCTGGTTCAATTCTTGGCTGGGGTGCCTTCTGTGCAGAGTCTGCATGTCCTCCCTGCATTTGTGTGGGTTTCCTCTGGGGTGCTCTGGTTTTCTTCCACATTCCAAAGACATGTGTTTGGAGCATTTCTTCCCAGGCTTCCTCTGAAAATAGGGTCTGTCCTAGTTGGAGTTTCCCAGTCAATAAATAAAAAATATAAATAAATATTTATCAATATAGACACCAGAAAAGCAGTTGCATCTACAGTAATTTTTAAGTATCCTGAAGGGAGGTGAACAACAGCTAGAGTGGCTGGTTATATCCTATATAGGATATTTTTTAATGTTGGTGACAGGTACTGGGCTGAATTCAAAATAGCTGAGGATATTTAGCAGATGTTGCAGGTACTGAGATGGTAGTAGAAATATCAGTGTTTCTGAGGGATAATATAATCTGTATAAAACAGTTGTTAAACTGTGTGGGAATTGAATCAGTAGAATTGTTGAATGTAGGGGTAGGGGTGGTAATTTGGCCTGGATGTGAAAGTTTGTTTATGGATATCCAGAAGAGTTTTGGGCTGTTTTTAGATTTATTGTGGACAATGTTATTATATGTTTACGTATCATGTTTTATTTGATATTACATCCTATTCATTAGTTGCTTAAACAGTGGAAATACATTTTGCATTCTAGTTTTGACCCATTCTTTCCAGGAATTATCATTTATTAGACTGTAAATTATATGTTTATCTTGGCTATTGTAACTTTTGATAGTGACGGTAGGTAGACTGATGGTCACTTAGACTGTTTGGAAGGCTATCAGCTGCCCTAATTTTGTTACGTCTGTTAGCAAGTATCCAGTGTAAGGTTGAGTGCATACCAGTAATTTTGCAGACTCTATTATCTGATGTAATTCACTGTTTAGAGCCATACAGGCTTAGGGAATAAGAATGGATGTTGCTGTTGATAAGATGTCCAACTATTTAGGTCCCGTGTATATGGTGGGATAACTAGTAGAGGATATTTTTCACAGTACTAATGTTTTACCTGGTGGGGATTTACATGACTGCTAATCAAAGCATTTTTCTATTATTAATTTTGAGGTGTGATATAAGTAATTCATTATTAAACTGTTGTCTCTCCTGTATATATCTGGTTATATTTAAGGCCTTTTGTCCTGTCAAGCCTAATTATATTGGAACTAAGTGTGATAATTTCATTGTCATGTATGCCTTTTTCTGCCATGTTTCTGTAGCTATGATTATGTCTAGGGAATATGTGGCAGTACAAGCATGCATGTCCCAGATTTTATTGCATATGCTTCTAAGACTGATATTTAGGAAAAGGAGACTATAACGTGGGGGTGGGATGTGGAAAGAGAATGGTACATTTAATACTGTGATATTGGTGTGGATTTTTTTTTTTGCTGTTGTGTTTTTTTTTAGTAGAAATTTTAGGAAGGAAAGTGTGTAGCTAAATACGTTTATTCTTTAGTTTCTTCGAATACCTGTAATAGAAAAAGTCTAAGCAGGTTTGCTGGTACAGAGAGGGTGCTGTGGTGATTGATAAATCTGGTAACAGTTGGTGTAGAGAATGTGGGTTTGTAGGAGTATTAATTATATTTATCTGGGAAGTATGGTAGTTGTAAAGAGTGCTAATATGCTGAGGAAGCACACTAGTAGGGTTTGAGTCAGAGTAATTTTGTATAACATGTAAGTTAGATTTTGTTGAAGATATTAGTTTGCACTGTAAAATGTTAACTGGCAAGAGCAGTTATCGGCGCAGCAGTATAACATCTATAAGGCTATGCTGGGTACCAGGACATTAGTAAATGAGTCAGTGAAGCTAATTGTAGGGCAACTGCAATTGGGTCATGTTTTGATTGTTTTGATGCAAAGTTAGTAGGGAGAAATTTAGGGGTGGAATAGGAATATTTTAAATTCAGAGTAGGAGGAGGTGTGTGGAAATTGGAGGTAGGGTAGGTGAATGGTGTGAGCTCAAAAGTGAATGGAGTGAGGCCCACCCACTAAATCAGCAATGTAACAGTGTTGAGAAAAAACAAATGTGTGAGCTTTGGCTGTGGCATAGGTAAGAAGGTTTCCAAAGTTATTTCACTGTGTTGAATAGTGTAAAAATGAAAACTGAGAGGGTAAAGATGAGAATTGCAGGGAGCAGTACACAAGTCCAGGAAGAGAAAGCACAGATCTGCATGTGCAGTTACGTAATTCAAGAGTTAGCTTCAAGATACTGTAGTAAAGGATGAAAAGAAAGAAAGAGTAGTCTGAAAATAAATGCAAAACAAATAGTTTGCCCTGTTTCAGTGGAGAGGGGAGTAACAAGCTATGTACTGGCTGTTATTTTGGACTGCACAAAAACTGTTAAACTGACTGCGCATTATTATGCTGTAGTATATACCAGTGGTATAGGTTTTGTTGGAGGTTTTTATAGTACAGATTATGCACCAATACAGCTACCTACTGAAGGTAACTGGACATGGGCATTTAGCTGTCCCTATAGTCAGATTTTAGAAGCTGTAAGTTTTAGCTTATGTTAACTTTACTGGATTACACATACATATATACTTTGACTGCACATTCTCGGTCTTGTCAAGTATGGACTTCAGGCTTGGATTCAGTTACTGGACAGTGATAATTCTTATAGAGTTTGTGCGTGTATTAGTTAGGGCTCATTTGGTCAGGATCAACAAAGTAGGAGCAGAGATGGCTAAAAAGGATAATAGAAGTTTAATTAACTGAGATGCTAGGTAATATTTTGTTGAAATATTGCTATGTTTGAAGAATTCAGTTATCTTTGAAAAAAAGCAGGTGGGAACAGGCATTGCTTGTTACCAGGTCAGGCCTCCAAAATAACTTTTGCAGATATTTATACACCACTGCCAGGTCCTTCTGCATGATACTTGCAGGAGCTCTAATTACCAAACAAACTTTTAAAGTCTGATAGAACAAGAAACAAAAGTGCACAACAGTATATCGTAGTATATGTAGCAGTCATGACTATTGCATCAAACTGGCATTAAACCCTATCTCTCCTTAGGAACAGGTACAATGACTTCTGAAATCTACAACTAACTCTTAGCTGTAGCTTAATAAGTCAAAGCTGGTCTTGTCAACAACTACTATAACACAAACTCTACACATTTCATAATGCAGTAATTAGGGGTTAGCATCTTATAGCTGGTGCTATACCTCCTGCCTAATATTTGCCTGTGCAATTAGTAGCACTATTAAACCAATACAAAATGTTTGTGGCTAACAGAGGGAGAACTTCTAGCAGATCTGATAGAGTTGTCCTACAGCAGCTTGTTTAACTGGGGAAAAAGCAAGATCATGTTTTCCTCAAAACCATACAACTCTAGTACTTGAACTTTCTTACTTTGGAGAACAGCAGTTGTATGATATAAACATGAGTACATTTTTACTTTAGTGTACTGCCTTTTAGAGATAAAGACAATAAAAACATGTTAATTTAATGAAGAAAACTTCTAGCAGTATAATTAGTTTTAGCTTGTAGTACTGTTTGTATGCTGTTTGTACATGATTAAAAATACATTCAGCTACTAAACTAGTGAGTTAGATTTTACAAACATCACAGCATAACATCTGGTATTTGCAACATACAGTATGAACCCACAACTTGTCTATGATATAAATATGTGCTAGCTGCTTGTGACCTACTGATTTGCTCTGATTAGAGGCCAGGGGGTCCAGAAAAGGCATACATTCAGTGTGAATTCAAGATGGAACCAACAGATGTTGGTCTGTCACTCAAGTATATAATTTATTTTGTTACTTATTTTATTTTGCTTTTGTTTACTACGTTTGCCTGAATTTGTTTAGTCTAAAACTTCTTTTCAGCAGAGGTCTATTGAGAAAATCTACAAAATTTTACAAACATTTTTTTAAACAGATATTCTGTAATATACATGAAAAGACATGAAATAATATACATTAACAATTACATATACATTTTCCTAATTAAATTGCATTTGTATGAAAGTGAAGGCAAGTATTACAGTAATAAATAGATAAATTAAGATTCCTGTTTTCTCTAGTGTAAAGCAGCCATTCCTGTTTTGGTAGAAGAGCGTCACAGTTGCTCTGACCCATAATTACTTACTACTGATGCACTGATCTGTATATGTGTGTGTGTGTGTGTGTGTGTGTGTGTGTGTGTGTGTGTGTGTGTGTGTGTGTGTGTGTGTGTGTGTGTATACCTATTTATCTATATAGATATAAAGATGCGTTCATACATATCTGCACATATTTATATTTTTATATATATATATATATATATATAGAGAGAGAGAGAGAGAGAGAGAGAGATATTCTGCTTGTCTATATATCTATACATCAGTCTAGCAATAGTGACATTATGTCTGGTTAAAACTGTATGTAATTTTAATAGACGCTTTAAAACTGGAAGGATAAACCCAGAAATGAAGTATAAAGGTACTATTCATAATCCTGCCCTTTGTAAGTTCATAGTGGTTATTCTCAAAGAGTGGCACTACATCCTTATACCAATAAGGTCATTCAGGCTAACTACAAAAAGACAGACACCCTGAAAACTATGTTGGGGGTTACATTTAGGTAATCAGTGGTCAGAATACACCCATAGTAAACAATGGGGGAGACAGCAACATAACACACTCTTAAAAACACACATCCATTAATAAATCCCTAATATGGGGATGGCATACAATGGACATGGTGGCAAAATAAATAGCTCTAAAATAGGGATAGGTGTAGATACTCCAAAGGGAACTAAAATCAATCTTTGACTGTAAGAAGTAGAAGAATCCATAAGTTATCAGAAAGAAACACCTCAGCCTTACCGGAAAAAAAAAATAAGTTGGTAAATTAGTGAAAGAAGTAAGTGCAGAAACTGAAAGGGAGGAATCATACTGCATAATACAGATTCTTGTCAAAAGATTCAACTCAGTTAAGTAATGAGAAATCTCTGTGTGGGATGGAGAGGAAGAGATTAAATGAACTGTAAAAAACTCATGAAGAGAAGAAGGGGAACCTCAAGAGAGCCCTCTCTTGTCCCCTGAATGACAAAACAGAGAGCTAGTCAGGAGTAAAACTCTCAGCTGCAAGTTCTTAATGTGGGAGAAGTTACTGAGGCAAAAGTAATAGAATTCCTGTAACTCAAGTGGAACAAAATTGCTATCATAACCTACCATTTGAAGATGACGGCATAAGGGAAGAAGAAACGCCTACACCAGTATTTGTAAGTAAAAAGGTTATACCCTCTACTTCATATCAGTGGACTGTAAAACTCTTCCTCACTTGGAAGGTTTGTGCATCAGCAATGATATTTTTAAAAAAGCACAGTGGGAGGGTAATGCTTTATGTAACCATTTAAGGTGCCGGGACTCACAATGCCAAGTTCCAGAAAGTGGAGAATGATTTACTAAAAATCTGAACTTACAAATACCATATGCAGAGGCTGTCATTTCGATAATATTCTTACTGTCTGAGATATGGATGTAGGCGTTGACATGTATATGTTAGAGGGTGGGGGTGAGGAGGTTTTTTCTCCTACAAAATAAAGAAGTGGAGAAGGAAGATGTTCCTATATTTTCAGCCTTTTTATTCAAAATTTCAGGACCTGAGTCATAAGGTTTTGGTAGGAAGCAATCTCTGTAATGAGGTTGAGGAAATACAGTCAGAGTAGAAGGAGAGCATCTAAGCAGCCTGGCCCTGTCCAATGGTCATATTACAAACACAAAACAAGAACTACTACACCAAATGCTAGTTTGAAAGCCTTTTATAGCACTTTTAATGAAGACTGACACATATGCACCAGGGAGGATACTTAAGATGGACAAAATGGAAGCTGGAATTCAAGCTTGGCTTTCTTAGTCTCTTAAAATTAAAAAACTTTGAGAACTTCTGTTCAACTTGCCCAGAATGTCAAAACATAGTACCTCATACTGAATTCATTAATCTGCTGATACTTATGCATATTACTGAAGTTCCAATTCAGCAAATATCCATGGATGCTGAATGTCCATTTGTAAAGCACTCTTCTGTCAATACATTCTGTGATTATTGACTATGCCACTAAGTTTCTCGAAGCAGGATCCCTGGAAAAAGCCAATGATAAGACAATATGAAGAATCTAATGTTATTTCTCTCCATTGTTGGCATTGTTAAAGAAATACTTATGTTGCAGGGAACCCCACTTTTGTCCAGGGTAATGCACCTGCCAGTGTGTGTTAAAGAAAAACAGTTAAGACTGTCAGTGTATCATCTTCCAACCGATGGACTGTTGGAACTCTATACTAAAAACTATGAAGTCTATGCCAGAAAAAGAAAAGACAAAGAAAAATATGTGAGGCTGAGATCATTTACTTACCTTGAGTTACAGTATGTTGTATGGCAGACAGCCCTGAGGCTTTTTGAACACATAAAAGGAGACATGAGAGGAGGAGAAACTTGGTTTAAAAGTATAATAGCGCACTTTACAAACCTGAAATGTATTACAAATCTGAAAAGAATCATTATGTCTGTAATTATGAAACATATGCAAAGGCCATGCATGATACAGCACATGGTCTATAAGAAAAATGCCATTTTAGAGACTTTCATGAAGGGACAGTGTATCAACATTATTTCTTTTCACTGAAAATAAGATCCTGGTGAAACGTCAAAACCATGGAGGAAAGAAGAAGCTTCTGTAGTCAGCCTAGTAACTGGGGTTGACTCCAATTTTGTGTTGCTTAAATAAAGAAAAACACTGTCTGAGGCCTGGAAGAAAGAAGTAAATAAGGTTTTATTAAGAAAACACAGACAATAATTTTAATAAGCTTGTATGTTTACATATTGTGTTTTTTCCTTGTCATTTTGGCTATTAATTTTCTCTTCGGCTGCATGGAATGGTGTTTTCTAGAGTGGAAAAGATGTATCAGGCATGAGATTATTTATTCATGAGAAGGTTTTCTATTGGGAGATTTGAATTAATTGTTTTACACTAATTAATATATATAATGGGCGTGAATTTTTATCTGTTGTCTGAAGAAGTCTGTGTGTTAGACGAAAAACGTGTTGTGTATTTTCATTACATTTTATGTAAATAAGGTTTTATTAACAAACACACACAGACACACACGCACGCACACACACACACAAGCACACACACACACACACACACACACACACACACACACACACACACACACACACATACATATATTTCAGAGGTATGAAGTAGAACGGATTCAATACAGCATCTCATTGAAACTTTACTAGGTAAACCCAATCGTATAGGATACCAGAGTCCAAAGGAAAGATCAAGTGCAAAAATGCATCAAATAAGAGTTATTGAAGTCCCAAAGTGAATTGACAGCTATATATCATTCTATAGTAATGTCTGAAAAACAAATGAATTGTCGAAATTTGGCACATATCCAATGTCCACAGTAATTGAGCTGAAGAAGAGGCTGGGTGAAAGAAGCATTTTGACCCCTATAGATGCAACCAATTGGAAGTGGCAGATTTCTTTCAGACTGAAGCCTAAGAGAAGATGTGTTGTCCTCCTCTGGAAGTATTTTCACTACGCTGCCTTAATATTGCACTTTGTGGATCTCCTACCTCTTTTCTAAGGCTAATGGTGAACTTTGATGATACAGGAAGTTATTCGGAAGAGTCACATATATCAAAAGGGTGTGCTGTGCTGAACTCTTTCAGATATAAAGACCTTACCATTAAAGATGGTAAGTGTAGGTGTTGTATGACCAAAGCCAAATACCTAGTGTATGTAACTTGAGGAGGGGGGTAACTGGACCCTAAAAAGATGAAAGAGAAGCTGTCAAAAGCTGTTGTGTACCCAATACCAAATGTCAAGTGACATTTTTAGGAAAAATAGAGGCTAGTATATAAAGTTCTTATCCAAATTTGCTTTCATAATTGTCCCCTTATAGACCATTCAAAAGGTAAGGCACCTATAAAGATAAGGTCAACCAAAGAAATAGACAAGGCTTTTAAACAGCTGGAAACTCAGAGCCATTCCTTGATGTCATTGATTTTAATTAACCTCTTGACTTATGCACTGACACATCTGAGGCTTGTTCAGGAGCTGTATTACCTCAAGAAGTAGCTGCCAAGAAGCATCCTGTCTGCTACCTAAGCCATAAAGAAGGAATGTCTTAGTAATAAATGGAGACCATTTTCCTTGGCTATTTCTTATTAGCATATAATATAGTGAATTACCTATTTGAAGATGAAAAGCAATAGTAGTCTGTGTTGTAAGCCATGTCAACTAAAAGTCTCTCAAAAGAAAAAAAAAATGTCTTATGGTTTCAAAGGATCACAGGAGGTTACTAAGCTATTGGCCCTGAGGCCCTTATAAGCATAGCCAAGAGTTTACCCCATGTTTAAAGTCAGCACCCAAAGCCCCTGTCCAGCAGTGACACAGGTGGAATCCCAGGGTGTATTTTCTGTTTCCCATCCAGTTATCCAGGTTGCACTTAAAAATGGATAATGAGGCACTATGCTTGACATGGAGAGGGAATCTATTCCACATTCCACAGATGGGGAGGTCTTTGAGACACAAATCTGTCCTGCCAAAAAGTCCTGTTGATATCACAAACCAGGTTGAGGTTGCGTGTACGGGTTGCCCGAGTGGAGCTTGACTTGCGAATATTCAGCAGTCCCATCAAGGCAGGGTCTGAGATTGCTTTGTATGCCAGACAGACGTCACCTCAGGGAGTCTTTATGAAACTGAATAGAGGGACAGGACTTTGAGCCTATCTGTGTAGAGTAGCTGTTTGAGGCCCTGGATTCTCCTGGTGAGGAACCTCTGTGGTTTCTCCAGCTGCTGCATGTGCTTTGTGAGTTACATGCTGAAGGGGCATTGTACTCAATAATTGGCCTTATAAGAGAAGAATACAGAGATGTTATGACCTTTTTGTCCCTGGATGAGATACCTTTACTTATGAGGTGGGCCATGTAGAAAGCTTTCCGTACAGCAGAAGCAACATGATGGTCAAAATTCAGGTTGCTATCAACCTGCGTGCACAAATCCCTCACTACTGATTGTGTACTTAAGACATTGTTATTAATGTGATAATATGTGGGGATGTCACTCTCCTCAAAGAGGATGATGATGCATTTTTTGGCATTCAACTTGTGGTCATGTTTCTGGCACCACTTCTTTGTTTGGGCGAGACCATCTTGGAGGATGCCCACATCACTTGTGGAATTAATGACTGCACCCAGCTTGCAGTCATCTGCAAACTTGGTTAGGCATAGCCCACTGATTTTGGCTTACATATCAGATAAGTATATCCTGAATAACAGAGGCATCAAAACTGATCCCTGGGATACGCTGCTCGTTATGGGTCTACTGCTTGAGGTGGCTTCCCCTATTATGATTAGGTGGGTTCTATCAGTGATCCAGTTTGCTACCCATCTGCTAACATATGGACTGATGCCTAGTTGAGAGAGTTTATCTACTATATCCAAGTGGAGAATAGTGTTGAAGGCTTTGGCCAGGTCAGGGTAGGTGGTGTTCACCATCTTCCCCTCGTCCATGGCATTAGTGACTGTCTCAAAGAAGTCGACCAGATTTAACAGACATGACCTACCCTTGACAAAGACAAACTGTGTGGGGTTGAGTGTTTGGAGGTTGCCAATGTCCCTGTTAATGAGGTCAATGATAATCCATTCCATGGCCTTGCAGATCATGCTAGTTAGGTTGATGGGTCTATAATTTCCTGGATCAGTGGATGCTCCACCTCTTTGTAAAGAGATGACAGTGGCTGTCCTCCACTCAGCTGGGACAAAGCCAGTACTCAGGCTTTGGTTGAATAGCGTGCCTAATCATGCTGAAAGTTCATGCCTGGGTTTGCAATCCTTCTCTGATCAACAGACAGATGCAAAGTCTTCTATACTAGGTTTTAGCATCTACATACTCCAGCCTGTTTTTCTTCTCAAATGCTTCCCCTGCTTACCTGAGAGGCCAACATCTCCATTCCTCAATTTCATACTGCATCTCACTATAGTACATCCTCTCTCTATCAGAGAGACTCACCTCTCTTTCTGTGTCTCCTTCTGACCCTCCTTTTTCATATGAAAGAGGATGCAGTATCCTAGACTAAGATCAGGTCAGGATACCCATCCTAGGCTGACCAATTCCCTGCACCACCACACATCACACAGCAGTCACTTTGCAACAATGTCTCTCTCTCTCTATATATCTATATATATATATATATATATATATATATATATATATATATATATATATATACATATATATATATATATATATATATATACACACACACACACACACACACATATATATATATATATATATATATATATATATATATATATATATAAATATGCATATGTATGTATATAGGCACACATAAACACATGCAAGCACAGTGAAAAATATTAATGCAAAGGTCCACTGAGTTACTTAAATATTTTACATTATGTCACCCATATACAACAGCCATTACCCTTTTAGCACAGAATAATGATAAACATCCCTTTGAAAACTGATTGCTGCACAAACAGCATTACAGCTGAGTACAGACCCCTAACCTTTAAGACCCTGCACATATGGGATGTCAGTTGTAGAATGGGAAGTCTAAATGATGTGTAAAACTAAAACAGTGTAAAGGAATGGGTAATTAGCATAATACATTAACCTTCTGAATTGATTGCCCATTCCTAAATATAATGGCAGCAGAAGTATTGCACTCTAAGTGGATGCTGATAAAGTACAAGTGTAGGGCACATAGTGCTGCTCTTCCATGGACCTTTTATGTGTAAGTGCCCCACCTGTATTCTTCATGCTTTTAAAGAAAAACTTTAGCACAGTCGCAGAATAATGGAGCGGCTTATGGCTGTGACCCCACAGGAAGGATCACCCTACCATTTTAGGTTCCTCCCTTTTGTTGCCAGCTGCATATTGTGTAAATTTACTTGCTCACGGTGCTCTCAAATTATCCTGACATGTGGCACTGATGTTCCTTGTAGCAAATTCACATATTAATATGTTTCACTGCCTCTCCAATACCTCCTGCACTATGCGTAAGTCAGTTGTATAGTCTGAGTTCTGTAAGATTACAGGACTCACCATGTCATTCTGCTATACACCAAACGTTCTGCCACCTATTGTATTTTGCCTGTGCATAAGATGTTCAGCATGCTGATATGATAAAAGGAATATGGAATTGCTACTCACGATACCATTCCCTTCTCATTATATATAGTACAATGAGCACATACTGACTGTTATGTGATTCGGTTTCTGAATCAAACATTTGACTAACAGTGGATGAGATTCCTCCCCATAAGACAGTTCCTCTGCTTTGCAGAATACATTTTCTGCTTAAGTCTACCATGTCTATCCAAATACATAAGGACTAAGTAAACCTGCTTTGATACACTTGCACAACACCCATTAATTCAAGTTCTAAAAACTTTAGAAAGCTCCCTAATCCTTAAATATTGTTGCTCAAATAGTTACTTGTTTGTTTCATTACTTAACTTTTCATAGGTTCATATGTAAGTACTAGGCTAGCTGTCCTTCTGGTTTTCCAGGTTCCCCTTTGGTGCTTGAGTTAACCTAGTCCATTTGGAGTTAGACTGGCCTTACAAATCCCATGGTTAAGAATTATGTATTACCCCTAGTGAGAATAATTGAGGTCATACCATACATAGCTTGAAGGGACCCATGTGTGGGATAAAGCATTTAGGAGTTGCCAGGAGACAGCCATTGTGCAAATCTTCTATTACCCATTGCATGATCTACATTGTGCTTGAATGTGGACAGGGCTGATATGGTATCTTTTCTAGAAGAGTTGTATCCTCTCTGAGATCTACCTGTTTTTCAAACTATTTTGTTGATGTTACAGAAGAGGTTTAGATCCCTGAAATTCCTGATGCCATTTGACTTGCTGATTTTCAGTAGATCTGACAGCATTGGGACAAAGGCTGACTTGAATACCAGACACAGGTCACCTATTAGCAGTCTACAGGATATGGAGTATTGTGACAGGACTTTGAAGTAGTCCATGTAGAATATATTGTTTCAACCTTATATCCTTTTATTAAGGTATCTCTGTGGGTGTTCCAGTTGTTGCATTTGTCTGGTCAGATATAAGTCAAATGGGGGCATTATGCACAATGATTACCCTAATGAAGGCTTAGTAAAGGGGGAAAATGACATCTGTAGATCTAGTCACAATCCATTTATTTATAAGCTGTGCAATATAGAAGGACAGTGGACATATATTGGTCAAATGTTAGGTCATTGTCCATATAAATTCCAAGATTGCAAACATTTGGGTATAGTCTCAGAAATGTATTCTCAATGTGGTAGTTCCCCAGAGTAGACAATTTCCTACAGGATGTGATAATGCAATTTTTTGGCATTTAATTTAAAAATAACAGTCCATTATTATGGCACCATTTATTTGTTTGGGACAAACCAACCTGCAGGATGGCTAAGTCATTTGTGGATTCAATAACTTCTCTTAGCTGGTAGTCATCTGCAAAATTTAGTCAGCCAGAGCCCATTTGTATTGAATTTTACTTCAGAGATGTAGATGCTCTGGTTTCCTCCCACATCCCAAAGACATGCTGTAGGTGGATTGGACACTCTAAATTGGCCATAGGTGTGAGTGCGTGTATGTGTGTGCCTTCTGTGGAAGGTTGGGCACCAGACTGGCAACTTGACACCGTAAAACTGCGCTGCCAATCGTGAGTGGACAGGTGATCTGCTGTGGCAACCCCTAACTGGGAAAAGCCGAACGAAGAAGAAGAAAGAAGATGTAGATGCCAAACAGGAGGGCTCCCAGCACTGAACTCTAGGGGATTCCAGTGGTGCCTTTTTTTGTGGAGGTAGTTTCTGCTATTTTGATCTAATGCATTCTATCTGTGAGCCACTTGGCAATCTAGCAGATGATGTAAGGGTTTATTCCCAGCAAATTTAGCTTTTCTACTATGCCTGTGAGGGGGAAGGAATGAGTTAAATTGGCAAAGTTAGTTTTTCATCATAAAATGTGCAAGCTCTGTTCAGCAAAAATAACTTGGGCAACAGTAGCATTTGCCTTTTTTCTCCATAGTTGTGCCACCTCTGATTTTATATATACACCTTTTGGGGGGGGTAGGAGTTGTCCCAGTGAATGGGAAGTGCAGGGGGGGGCTTGCAACATCAATATACAGATAACTGGTGAACAAAACAATCTACATGCTGCTTAAAGCACAAAATTAGCATTTATTTTTCTGCTGTTTGTACCATCCCAGTACAATGTCTCAGAACAAAGAAGTTCTTGATGGTTTGTGGCAATCATAGGGGAAGAGTTCTGTTCTGTTTCTCCTTTCTATGAAAAAGCACTCATTTTTCCAGATATCATCAAAAAGATTTGACAAGTTCTTCTAGTACTGTGCTTTTTCCAGCAGTCATGCACAATCAACATTAGATGCAAAAGTGCTCTCCAGACAATACAGTTCCTCTGTGTAGGAATTTGTATATTGAATACTGGAGTATTGGAGACAAATACATCTATACTATAGGTTTTATATAAGTTCAATCTCTTAAACAGAAAGGAGAAACAGAGCAGATGTCTCCTTCTATGATGGCCACAAAGCATCAGAAACTTCTTTTTCTGAGATGCATGTGGCTTAAAAGGAATTATTTAGTACATGTCTGTATTGGGACATATACAGTCAGCAGAAAAACAAATGGCATTAAGTCATCAGTATATATTCTTTACTATCCTGCTTGTTTTCTGACAACTCTCTTCAGTTATTTATATTTTGATTATCAGGATACTCACTTGATTTGTAATCCATGATTAGTGTCAATCTTGGAGGGCGGGGGGTGCACTGATAATTTCAGTGTATCCACAGGGGGATCAGTTCAACTTGCTTGAACATCAATTGCCTGTGTCAAAAGATGCTAAGCAACAGGATATCAGCAAATGTTTCCATAGGAAATCACTGTTGGTGTTATTTTTAAGTGGCATTAACAGTGATAAGTTTGTTATGGAGATTTCTCCTCCTTTCATGTTTATGAAACAATAGAGTTGGTGTATATCTATATCTATATCTTATACACACACACACACAGACACACAGACACACACACACACACACACATATATATTTATATGTGTGTGTGTGTGTGTGTGTGTGTGCATATATATATATATATATATATATATATATATATATATATATATATATATATATATATATATAGATATGTATATATATATTGCACAGTTGGTATTTAGGACATTTGTGTTTGGCTTTTTGGCTCCTTGACATCTCCATATCGAATATGGGATACAAGAATTTATTTAGGTTAATGCTACAAATCAAAATACATCACACGTACAAAGAATTTACTTTTTAAAACATCTTCAATATATAAAAGCCAATGAGAAATGTTATGTATCTTCAGCATATTGATGAATAAATCTAAAGAAAAAGGAGAGTTAATATTAAACTTTCTAGCATGTTAGGTCATGTAGCATTATTGAGTCAATCAAGTAGAAATTTAATGGAAATTGTGAAGGATGAATGAAAAATCTATTGTATGAGTAAATCTTTGGACTACAAAAAGAGATACTGCACAAGTAAAGAGATCATTTGTAAGAGTGCTACAGTAAAACAACCCATACGGGTGTTACGAGATAAATATTGGAAAATAGCAAAGGCATCATTGTTAAGTATATAAATGCTATTGTCAGCTGATTCTGGTTTGTAGGTATGCATAGATAAGTAGCTCCCAGCATCTGAAAAATAAGCAGAAACTATGGACATTACAAATGGCTATAATTCGAGTAAAGGTTGGACTCATCATAAAAATGATGTAGAAAATTAAATGACCCATATAACGAATAGCATTATGATTCATCTTTTCAAAACTGTGAAAGCAAAGATGAAAATCATAAAAAAGATTTACCAGGCATTTTGATTCACAGTTTGATTTGGCAGAATCATAATGTGAATAAACAATGTGTAGGAAACAAGCTGCAGAATTCTATGATGTGAAAACTGTCCTGCCATTGAAATGAATAATACAGATCACATGGGAAATGAATAAACAAATTACATATTAGGCTAACCAAGGGGATGATAGAGGAAAACGTTGCATATAGTATATTACATTTAATTTCAATACAGAATGCAAAAGAGGTAAAGAATTTTCAACATGACCAGCATAAACTGTTAAGACAGAGAAAATGCATTTCATGCAACAGTACAATCTGTATTCATTGATGTTACAAGCATGCAATTATGGTTTTGACCTAGAAGAAATAACAAAAATGAGTGTTATGCCTGTTGGGTAATGGGCCTGCATTCATTCAGAACTGTTTTTGTACTGATGAATGATGTAGTAAAGCACTTGTGTTTTTTTTCCAATTTCAAATCATATTTGAGTCCCGCTGAGTAATGAGCAGTTATTTATAGAAAATCAATCAAAGTACAGATCACCTCTTATTTGTACTTGATTATCTATACAGTTGTGATTTGTGTTTCATTTTTGGTTGCCTTTTCAAATATTAGAATTTTGGCTTACAGTGAGATTGAGAAACACAAGAGAAACGTTTGGTTGTTATGTTTCCTACAATGGTAAAAAGTTAGTATTTGAGTTAGAAGTATTCATAATTTTATTACATAGGTGATATTACATTTTTGTTTCCTACATATTATGTATGAAAAAATGTAATCCATAATTACATTAACTATATGTATTTATTTGTATTTGGTTACCAGGATAGACTGACTCGGTTAACAGATCAGACATGCAACAGCTGGAGTGCCCACAAAGGTTCCTTGCCAGGAGGATCCAGGATATAAACACACTGTCTTATGTGGCTTGCCTTAAAGTCTAGTCTCAATACTCTGTCTCATACAGGTTACTGACAGGAACTCTATGCCTGGCATACAAGGCATCCTCAGATATATCTCTAATGGAACTTTTGCATATTTATAAAATAAACAAAATCAGAACCACTAAATCCAAGGACTTAAATTTTGCTTGTGACATAAAAAGATGTTGCTGAGACAGATATGCAACTCAGAGTGCTCTTAAATAGGCTTCTGATACCCTATTTAAGTGTATCCTTGACCAGTGGATCAGAAATCCAAAATTAGCCATGGGTCTGGCCACCATGGTTCTAAAAAAGGAACACATTAAAGTTCAAACTCACATAACATCTAAAAACTTCCTAACTAATATATATCCTACTAATAAATGCCCTTTATTCAAAGGGACAGGATGGGGTTGAATTGCATAGCTATGCTTATAAAGGCCCTGGTGGTTGTTAGATTAGTATATATCTATGAATCCTTTTCAGAAAAATCCCTGAAAAGCTCTCATTAATAGTAAAATTATACTTAATAGTCCTGCCACGCTAGTTCATTTGTGCTGCTCACTTGCACACACACACTGTCACCGATGGACAATTTAGACTCTCCAATCCACCTAATGCATGTCTTTGAAATGTGGGAGGAAACCCATGTGATCACACAGAGGACATGCAGACTCTGTGGTCACGCGAGTTTCCTCCGGGTGCTCTGGTTTCCTCCCACATTCCAAAGACATGCAGCAGGTTGATTGGATACTCTAAATTGGCCATAGGTGAGAGTGAGTGTGCAAGTGACTGGTATGACTGAACAACAGCAGCAGGGCTATCCACCCGGTGGTGTAAACCTTGGCTTGAGATGATTGTCACCACTGAAGTGACACCCTGGCCCCATGTGCAAAATGGAAAAATGGGTTGAGGGTGGATGGGTGAATTGATAGATGGATGGATAAAGCCAACCCCTTGAATTGAAGCTGCTCACCCAGAACCCCCACAAATGTTCTAGCTTCAGGCTGGAATAAGGGCCATTTCCGCCACTGTAGTGACTACCATTCTGAACTGCACTATATCAGTAAGTTATCTGTCTTTTATATCCTATAGAAAATATATCTGTCACTCTTTCTGATTACTTCTTGTCTTCTCGTAATGATTTTTTATTTTAGTTATGCAATTTTCCTTGTTAGTTTCCCTTGCTTTTCATTCGCTTATACCCAAATATTCATAAAGAACTCTAGCACTCATTTTAAGGGCTGTGGTAAAAAGGCCCCATTTTGGCAATATGATAGTAGTTTATTTAGAGACACATTAGTCGTAATGAGGAAAGACCTCATTATCAGCTAATGTGTATGTTTTAAATCACATTTAACTACCACAATTAGTACTTCCTACAAAAGATAACAGTGGAAACAAATGCACCATGGTAACACAGGCCAGCCCATCATTCACTCCACCATACACAAACCACGCACCCAGACATACACACAAACACCCAGACATGCACAGATATGCATACACACCCACACACACACACACACACACACACACACACACACACACACACACACACACACACATGCATGCACACCACATACCCCATACCTGTCCCTGTGTTGTCAGGACAACCTCATCCTGTCATTTTGTCTTGCCCTTGTAACTCATAGAGAATTACAGTCAGTCATTAGAGTATCACACTTCAAATCCTTCAGACAGTACATGGCACTGCAAAAGCTGAGAGGTTAACAACTTTCTAAATGTTTTGGAGTTAATGTAACAACTCTACCTGATTTTGTCTTGTCTTGCTCTACAAGGTTAAAAGGTATACGCTCTGTCACTCCCTGTCCCTTCCCTTTGTATGTCATGCACAGTTTTAGCCACTGACTAATGCCTACGATCCTGTATACTGTATATGTAATAAACCCTTGCACTACTAACATCCTGTATACTGTATGTGTAACAAACCCTTGCACTACTAAGATACTGTATACAGTATGTGTAACAAACCCTTGCACCACTAAGATCCTGTATACTGTATGTGTACCAAACCCTTGCACAACTAAGATCCTGTATACTGTATGTGTACCAAACCATTGTACTACTAACATCCTGTATACTGTATGTGTAACAAACCCTTGCACTACTAAGATACTGTATACAGTATGTGTAACAAACCCTTCCACCACTAAGATCCTGTATACAGTATGTGTAACAAACCCTTGCACCACTAAGATCCTGTATACTGTATGTGTAACAAACCCTTGCACTACTAAGATCCTGTATACAGTATGTGTAACAAATCCTTGCACCACTAAGATCCTGTATAATGTATGTGTAACAAACCTTTGCACTACTAAGATCCTGTATACTGTATATGTAACAAACCCTTGCACTACTAACTTCTCAGTAAAGTGAATTAGTTCAGAGGTTTGTTGTGGCAAATGTACAGGACTTGTCTCACCTTTAGTGTCTTTAAGGTATGCAACATAATAGTACCACTTGTGTCTAGTGATTCCTTGCATCATGTTTTAGTTATTTTTTATTTTTCATTAAGTGCCTCTAAGGCATGTTATCTGCAGTATCCCTGGTGCTTAGTATTTCCCAAGTTGAAACCCATTAAGTGTTCGACACTATATGACATGAAAGGAAGTGTTCTCCCAGGTGTCTCATATTAGCCCCCGACCTGCATATTTAGAGTAGTTCCTGGTGTCTAGTGCATTCCTTGATCCATGTTGCTTGTTAGTGCTGTTTTGCTATGAAATGTGTAAAGTACTCCCTGTTTGATAATGCTTCCCCCTGAACCACTTATTGCCAGTTATACCTGGTTGCTGTTCTCCCCAACCCATTGTTGCAGGCTTTTTAATAGTAGTACAGGGTTGTATGGAAAAATGGCAAGGTTCCCAATCCAACCACCCTCAGAGACACACACACACACACACACACACACACACACACACACACACACACACACACACACACACACACACACCTACACACACACACACACACACACACACACACACACACACACACACACACACACACACACACACACACACACACACACACACACAAACCAACACCTACCATCTTGTTAAACCCATACTACTACCTTTCAAGAGAGACACACACACTTACTCACAAATGCAGCCCCTCACATATTCTCATACATACAGCCCCTAACAGTACCTGACCACTAAATCACCCAGCATTTACCTCTACCATGATGGATGAACATGGCCTTTTGGCCATGTTCATTACTATTAGTGGCCAGGAACAGCCATGCTAATTTATGCAGTTGGAGACTCTGTTGAATTGCTTGGCTGCTTAAATGTCTTACCACAGGCAGTTCAAGGGGAGAACATATGACTAATTAACATACACCTCTCCAAGGGGAGAGCACATGACTAATTAGCATATATCTCTTCAAGGGGAGAGCACATAACTAATTAACATATACCTCTCCAAGGGGAGAGCACATTACTAATTAGCATATACTGCTCCAAGGGGAGAGCACATGAATAATTAGCATATACCTCTCCCCTGTACTGTCACATTAGCATGCAGCATGGCCATGGAAACAACATAAAAGCACTGCAGTGGGGCTGTCTCTAAACTGGAGAAGTTCACAGTGACATGCACACCTTGATATCCCTTGCAGGAACATTTATGATTTCAGTCCATACTTTTCTCTTAAGGTACTGTTGCTCCATTGATCAACAGAAAACACATTTCCATCTGCTAAAAGTAAAATTGCTTTGTAAAGGTTGACTTTTTATGAGTTTTGACAATGAGAGTTTTTTTGAATCACACTTCTGTGAAATGACCTATAAGTACAATGCACGTAGAATGGTGGGCATATCAAGCCTAGTACTGATGCATATGTGAACCATACCAGACTTTCATACTAGTCTGCAAATCAACACAGTGATGCCTTACTGGAATCCATAATACAGTGGACTGGTGCAGTACAAGGACATATTTGTGCTGAGGAGGTGGGGGAGTCTGATTGTATGACAGGAATGTGCATTGTGGATCTGATAAGACAGTGTCAGTGCAGTAATAGAAATACATTCCTCTTATGCATGAAATGATGGGAAAAGATAATGCCTGCACTTAGGTTACTTAACATGTGTCTGCATATGCATGTGTATGTCTGTCAGCACTACACAACTCCAAGAAATGAGAATAGCCTGGTACTGATGATGAAAGTAGCATAACTTAGAAAATGTTTGACTTTTGTTGCCTTCTTACCCATTTCTGCATAAACCCATATTTTATTATCACTACCTTACCTGACATGCATCAGATCTCTTTGGAGCTGTACTGCAGAAAGTACATTCTTTGCCTACTTGTCAGGGCATCTGTGATTCTGGCAGCATTTTGTAAGTGACATTACCAGCTTCTAATCTTTGATTCAAATATGCATGCAAATAAGCAGTAGAATATCATATTGTAGTTTTAGATCCAAACATTTAAAAAGTGAGTATCAGCAGAAATGCAATAACAAAATTTGTGGTGCAGCATATAACCTTAGAAAAAACATTTCCATAACTTTATCACTATTCAGCCAGAGTGTGTCTGAATTTAGTGGTATGATTTTGGTTAACTGATGGCAAAAGGAAACTGTTCTAAATTTGTGTCTGGTTGCTGTTTCAACATGTCTGTTTTTTTTTTTTGGTAAGTACATTTTCCAAATGCCAGCATCAATCATCTGTGTTTTAATGCCTGTGAATTTCAATGCTCATATACTCATATACTCATATGCACATGCATACTGTGTGTGTTTGAGTGTATACACGTGCATGTGTGTGTGTGTAACATCCAAGCCAAAGAGTAAAAAGGTGAAACAGACAATCCATTCAGTAAAAAATACAAGCAAGGCCCAGCCAAGCCAAAATCCTTCTGTAGTGGAGGCCCATGACATATATGCAAATGTCTCCTTAAGGGCATACTTGTGATTTAGCTCCATAGCTTCTGAATGTCCATGGCATTTTAAATGTTCACTTTTTAAGTCTGTATGTATACATTAAGGTGAATAAAGACTGACCCCACTAGCTGTAGACATGCATGTTTTGGCTTCTTTTTGACTTTGGCATTACAGCTTAAGTGGATTGTTTCCCACTACATTGGAAACACATACCTTAAAATCAAGCCTGATGTCCATAAAATACTAGGGTGCCAGTGAATTATTCCAAATAACATTCATATCAAAGGATGAAAAGGTTACACAGACAAACCATTCAGTAAAATCTGCAAGGATGATGACCCAGCCAAACCAGCATCTGTGTTATACCTTAATCTTCTGTAATGGAGGGTGAATGGAAGCTTCTTTTTAGTAATGCAGTAATTACAGGCACTTTAAGAGATAAACTATAGCATGTTAGGCTTCTCTGCAGGGACCTACATCCAGTATTCACTAGTCTTACTGTTATGAAAGTCTGTGGTGACAAATTGTTGATTGCTACATGAACAGTGGGATGCTCTTGTGTGTGTGTTCACATCCATCCTTATACCTGACTGACACCATCTCTGTCCATCTTCCACTGGTGAATGATGATGATGTAATAAAATGCTGTTAAGAAATTGTTGCAACCAAAAGTATTGTCCCTTCATTAAATACCACCAGAATATTCCAATTATTTTAAATGAACTTCTGCTTAGCTAAACTTTGTCCTGACCAGTTATGATGCAGTTATAATTTTTACCATCACTTATTTGAATACTCACTGCATGCTTCCTACAGCATGTAACTTTTCCTGTGTCATATAAACTTGTATATTATTCATGCACAAGTTAAAGCATATCCCTTTGTTTGTTTTTCTTATTAACTTATTTTATTCTGTTAATGTAAATGCAATGCGAATGTAATTCGAATTAACGAGACTGATTGAGCTATTGACTCAAGGGGAGCCTACCTATGGTGCTGGTCACGTCATGACATCATCGCGCGCACTGAGGAGGGAGGAGAAGCGCGCGAGTTTTGTTGAAGCTAAAGCTTACAGTCATGAAAGGGAAGTGTCCTGACGAGCCTCTCATGGATCCAGAGATAAAGTCGAAAATGGCGTCAACAACAATGTCAGTCGAGGAACTATAGGATCGGAGGTCATTTTCCAGGATTTAGGAGCTAAACCCAAACGCATTGTGCCTAAAAGAACTTATGCCATGGCTTCTAATGGAGCCATTACAGGTACTGTAAATAATGGCAATGTCTCAAAACGTATAGTGGGTAGAGACATTCACAAATATTTGTCAAATGAAGTGGACTTTAACATTAATAATATCTGCAACAAGGGTAAATCTAACAGAAATAATGATGCAACATTAAAAGAACGCATTATGAGCTTTGGAAGTAAATTAAAGTTATTAAAGAGTATTCAATTAGACAACAGTTATTTAAAACAATGTATGGATACTCATATTGTCCCTATGGGACTTCATTTTTTTAAAGTTCCTATTGGTATTGATTTAAATGACGACAATATTGATGAATGTAATAGAATGTTTAACAATTTTGGAATGGAGTTTATGAAATTCATAATCTCTTGCAATGACAAAAAAGTATGTAAATTGTTAACTGAAGTGGAAGCTTTAAATGAGAAAATTACTAGTGACTTACTGTTCGATGAAATGGAGACATTATATAACAGCCAGTTTGACTGGGTAGAAAAAATTATTGACAAGCAGTTTGACAGAAAATGTAAGAAAATGCGGAGAGATAGGGATCAATATGCCAACAAAGAAGCTTATAAGTGGGAAAATAGGAATAATAAAGTCCCCCACAAAAGCAATAGGGCTGTTAGGTATAGGATTAAGTCACATGAGGGTGATTTTTCTGGAAAACAGTCTGTACATTACAAATGCTAGATTTGATACATATCAGAATAGGAATGAGAATTTTTTAGAAGAGGGAGACAAACGGTGGCAACAAGAAGAACGGAAGGACACAAGTATATACAGGTGGAGAGAACACAAAGAAAGACAACCACATGTCAGTTTGAGACAACCGGGAAGGAGGTTGGACAGAACATTTTAAAGCACAATGAGGTGCACTACAGTTTTGGGGAATATAATATCTTTAACTACACTAATATTGTTATTAAAAAAGAACATTTTGAATTGTTTGCAAAAGGGATGAAGTTCATTCCATACAGAAAATTCAATGTAGTTGGAAGTATTATAGATTTTAAAAAATATATTAGAAAATTGAACTTGGAACTACTATATAGGAACAAGTCCTTTAAAAATAGTGAATTCAGAGTTAGAAGTACCTACACTCCCCCCCTTAACAGTTTATTGGCTATTTATGAGAAACTGGTCATAGATGATATGTACGCTTATTCTAATATTTGCAAAAAGAATAAGATAACATACAATCTTAATTACGATCAGTATAAGTTATTGAATGAACTGAAGTGCAATAATAAAATACGAATCATGAAGCCTGATAAGGGTGGGGGAACAGAGTTATATGATACTACTGAGTATATTAACAGGATTAATATGATTTTAATTAACTCAGGGAATTATGACATCTCTTCTATCAATGAAGTCAATATCGGATACCATAAAATTGATTTGGTTCTAGAAGACTTGCTCATAGAGGAGAGAATAGATTCAGACTTGTACAACTACTTAAAAGTCAATGACCCCATTATAGGTACCATTGTAGGTATACCGAAAGTGCATAAAAATGTTCTTGATCCCCCTTTCCGTCCAATTATCTCTGGGAATAAGTCTAAAACTTTTGTGTTTGGTAAGGTTGTGGATAAATGGTTAAAATCTAGTTACAACAGAGTTCACCATTTACTAAAGGACTCATGGGATTTTTTGAGACGATTGACACCTGACCTACGTAAATCTGATATCATCATGGTAACTATTGATGTGGTAGATTTATTCTCCAGTATTCCCATAGAGGAAGGTTTAAATAGGTTCAGTAATAGTATGGATGAACTGGGAGTTATTGACCAAGACAAAAAGAATCTAATTTTGGAATTCACTGATATAGTACTAAAATACAACTACGTGTATTTCGAAGGAGAATACTACAGACAATGTAAGGGGGTTGCGATGGGGGCAGCTTGCGCCCCCATATTTTCCAATTTATTTTTGCTTGACTGGGAGAAAGAACATATATTCAATAGTGAATGGTGGAAATTTATAGATTTATATACCAGATTCCTGGATGACCTGTTCTTGATTTGGAAAGGGAGTGAAAAGAAATTAGCCGAGTTTATAGTATACTTGAATAGTAGGTGTGAGTATTTACAATTTACCATCAGTTTGAGTAAGAAAACAATATCTTACTTAGACACTGAGATAACTGTTGGGAATGAGGGATTTACATCAAAAATTCATAGAAAAGAGACATTTAGTAACTCGTACCTACACTTCAACAGCTGCCACTCCTACAAACAGAAAAAAAAGTATTATCACAGGTCAATTTATAAGAGCGGCCAGAATGACCTCTGAAACATCTGACTTGGCAATGGAATTAGATTTCATTGGTAATATGTTTAGAGCTAGGGGGTACCCTGACAGTTTGATTACTGACTTAAAAAATTATGTTATTAGTAATAGGAACATTAGATATCAGGCCATTCTGGGTAAAAAAGAGGAAGTTTTTATTGCCCAGACTGAAGTCAACCAGGCCATAGTGCCTAAATATACAGGAGCATGTATATTAGAGTATGGGTACAATATCGATGACATTAAGGCCATTATGGAGAAGCACTGGAATATATTTAGTGTGGACAAGGATATTTTAGAAGTAATGGGAAATAGGCCTACGTTTGTATACAGCAATGCAAGTAATCTAAAGATGGAATTTGAAAGGAAAAATAACAGATCAGAAGGTCAGCAAGGTATGAAAGGCACACAAAAATGTGGTAATTGTAACCAGTGCAGGTACATTGATGGCAGAAATATACTAGTTTTGCAGGATATTAATGCTACAAATATAAAATTCATGAAAGGAAATTGCAGAACATCCCATTTAGTATATTTAGCTACCTGTACACACTGCACTTGTTACTATGTAGGAAAAATGGAGAGATGTCTCCATAATAGGATATATGATCATTATTACTGCATTAAAAAGGGAGACGAGAAAAATGCATTAAGTAAACATCTGATGACTAGTAAGACTTGTGACAAGTTTACATTTGGGATATTAGAAATTGTACAAATTAATGCCAGAGGGGGGAACATAAAGAAAAAATTAGGAGAGAGAGAAGTATGGTGGCAAATAAAACTAAATGCCACTGTGTTCCCTGGTCTAAATGAGTACATTTCTATTAAGCCTATGTTGGACAATAACAGAATTTAAGGTATATTCTTTTAAAAAAAGTTTTGGAATTTATTGTCATCATGTTTAGTAGTTCATTTTTGTATAACATGCTGACACTTATGACTTTAGCTTGCAACGACTGATTTTTAATAGTTAATTTTTCAACTGCTGATTCAGGGAACTTTTTTTGTATGTGTACATTTCTTAAAAAATAATATGGGTCTTAGAAAGTTGTGTTTGTAACATTTATATTAAACATTAGTATTATATATGTAAGAATGGGATACATGTGTTAGAAGTTCAACTAGTTTGATATTCCAGAGGTAGCAGTTATAGGGTTAATTTTTTAAACAATTGATTTTCTCTAAATTAAGTGATCACACTGAGGTGTGTGTGTGTATATAAGCTGTGTATTTTAAAATGGATGGTGTTCTGAGGAAGTCTATATGCATAGATGAAAGCGCTCAACGTGTATTTTAATTTGTTTTATTAAAAACGGTTTTACTGCTACCTTGGTGGACTGATTTGTGTATTTATAGTGGTGCTTCTGTGACACCACTGTCCGAATACACTGCCTTATTGGAACTGAATTGTTACTCTTGGCATTTGGTTGCTGTTCCAGTCATCGTTTTTGCATTTTTTTTTTTCCTGTGTCATATAAACTTGTATATTATTCATGCACAAGTTAAAGCATATCCCTTTGTTTGTTTTTCTTATTAACTTATTTTATTCTGTTAATGTAACAAGTATGCTAGCCTAGCTAAGATACAGGCTACATGGATTTGTCGTAATCATTATGGATAGGCCTTTGTTTTAAACCGTCGAAAAAACTGCACCCTATTTGATGGCTTCATCTTGTGTTAAGTATAACACTGACATAGCAAGAATAATCTGACCAGAGACACCAGTTTAAAAGAATAAATTACAGCAATTAAGACTGGTTACCTTGGACAATCAGTTGAGATTAATAATGCATGAAATCCGTGAATTAAAGATAAAAACGCTATTAGCAAGTAGCAGACAGGGTGACAGTATATTTATAATGCCACATAGTCTCTTTAGTGAAGAGGTGAAGATGTATTAAAGGAAATAATACGGAGTAAGTTCCTGCCAGTCACAAATGAAAATTATTTGAGCACCATAAAACCGTGTTATGTCTCTGTAGCACTGAGATTTAAACATTAAATTAATCAAAACTTCAAAAGAATTCCAGGTCTGTTAGTACAATGTTGTTATATCTCCCTGTATATTGGAGAGATTTAGGGTAATACTATAGTCAGATAAGCACAGTAAAGAATTAATTGAAATGCTAAAGACAATTAGGTAATTGTATCTGCACAGTTCTACTATGTTCAGAAGAGAAACGTGTTCCGCTAAAGAGTACGTCTGACATAATATCAGTAATAGGAAACTGTCATCCATTGCAGATTGCTGGAGAAGGTAAATATGCTGGTTGAGACAGTGTGGGGTTGAAAACATTGAATGAATCGTTTTCTTTTCTGTTGAAAGAACTTTGTTTCTGCAAGTTGCAAATGGTGCAGAGCAGCAAAATGTGCTTATTTTTTGACAGGCCTATTGATTTCCATAAAAGCACTGCCAATTCCAACATTAAATGTAGTGATTATCCCACAGCTACTAGTTTATGAGCGCATCATTGTATAACAGAGAAGAATTATGTAATCTCAGACATTAGTAGGCATTATTTTTAGCTGTGATAGGTAAGCATGAATCTGCTTCAATAAACCGACTACTG